>NC_141619.1:46211601-46276601 GCF_047967505.1 Dipteris shenzhenensis | reverse complement strand
TTCCCCCTTCCCCCCCCCCCTGCCAGCCCCCCACCCCCCTCCCACCCCCTTCCCCCTCCACCCCCCCCATCCCTGCTTCCCCCCCTTCCCCCCCGCTTCCCTCCCACCCCCTTCCCCCCCACCCCCCCTCCCCCCATCCCCCCTTCCCCCCCCTCGCCAGCCCCCCACCCCCCTCCCACCCCCTTCCCCCTCCACCCCCCCATCCTCCCTTCCCCCCCTCCAGGGGGTCTGGCAGCTGCGGCCGCCAGCCCCCCCCCTCCACCCCCCCTTTCCCCCCGCCCCCCTTTCCCCCCTCTAGGGGGGGTGGCGACCGCGCCCCCCCTTGCCCTTCCCCCCCTCTAGGGGAGGCTGCCCCAGCTTCCCCCCTTCCCCCCCTGCCCCCCTTCCCCCCTCCCCCGCTCGACCCCACCCCCGCCTCTCCCTCCTCTCCTCCTCCCTTTCCTCCCACCCCTCCATCCTCTCCTTCTCCTCCCCTCCTTGCAGGAACCTTTCTCTCTCTAGTTCCTCTCTCTTCAAATTTTTAAAAAAAAATCTAGATAAAGAATTAATCAAAAAAATTTGCAAGTACCTGGAAAAAGTTTGTAAGTTTGCTCTTTCTTGCTTTCTTGCTCTTCCTTCCTTGCTTTCTTGATCGTCCTTGCTTTCTTGCTTCAATGAATGAAATGAGGGGAGAATGAATGAAGAAGGAAGACTATATATAAGAAAAATTAGGTTTTCCTCCTCCTCTCCTATTGGCTTTCCATTCCTCCCCTCTCTCCTATTGGCTTTTCATTTATCCCCTCTCCCATTGGCTCCCATTACTCCCCCTCTCCCATTGGACCCCCATCCCTCATCCCAATCTTCCATTAGCCCTCCCCCCATCCAGTTCTTCTTCCTCCCCCATTGCCACCACTCCCATCCCACATTTCCACCACGTCCCATACTCCTCCCATTTCCCCAAATCCCATATTTCCCCATCTCACCCTCCTCTTTTTCATCCCCTATTAACTCCCCTCACTCATTTCACTCCCTTATTATCCTACTCCCCTATTACCTTCCCCTCTCCCATTCCATTCTTCCCTCCCCACTCTCACTTCCACTTCCCATTACTCACTTGCCATTTGAAAACTATTCATATATTATTATACTATTTTTAATACTTATTATCATACACCCCTATTACTTCCCTCTCCCATTCCACTCCTCCCTCCTCACTCCCACTTCCACTTCCCATTACTCACTTGCTATACACATTTGCAAACTATTAATATATTATTATATGATTTTTTATACTATTTGCAAACTTACATGTGGGCAAAATCACAGGTGTCAAAGCGATCCTATTGTGGTCATACAATAACTATGCTTTTATTCAAGGGCATATTTATCTGTTAAGGGCAAAAGCAGCAACAGCAAAGAGGAACTAGGGGGGGAGTCCTTAGATCATTATCATTAATACGTTGTATCTAGTTTATAGTGAGATATGAAAAGACGGAAGTTCTAGGACCAGGCAGAGAACTGAAGAGGCACGGCAACCATCACGGCAACCATCACGGCAACCGTCACGGCAACCGTGAAGGAGTTATGTGTGCCGGTTAGATAAAAGAGAAGAGAGCGATCATTCGGGGGGCTCATTGATGAGGATCGGAGCAAGGATCAGTGTGATCAGAAGAGGAACATTGTTATGTATCAGAGAGTACGGTGTTGTACTGCTCGGAGAAGTGTAATACAGATATTCTATTACATCTACCTTATTGTTTTATCATGAATGATTCTGTCGATCACTGTTCTACTCTATGAATTTTCATACGCAGTTCTGAAGTTCGATTACGCATGTAAATCTGTCGCAGTAGTGCGTTTCGAGTTAGTCTTCAGAGTAGAGAGGGCTAACACTTTGGCGACCACGGAAGATTTCCATGTTCGTCGCGGTGGATACCCCGGAGAGGTTGGATGCTCCCCATCTGTAATACTCTGATTCCTCGGTGCGTGGACTAGCGCATGAATGACGCTGGGAGTGAGCCAGGGGGAACATCGCGCTCTCCGGAACGGCCTCGGGAGCCTGCAACTCCAGTATCGGCACGTACAACCCGCGAGGAACGGCATGACAGATATGTGGCTCAACGTGATCTTCTCTTCGGCTTCTTCACGGATAGTGAGAGTAGTAGCCGCTCTGACACACCTCCGCTGATCCCAGGAGAGGAAGGTCCAGTCGTTTCCGGTGTTCAGGAGGAAGGCGAATCCTCCGGACGCAGTAGCCCGTTCGATTTAACAAGTACTCCTCCGGAAGACGAAGCGTCACCGTTGCGGAATTCCCCACCACCGAGTCCCAGGAGACGGAGGGGTGGTGTGCTTGCAGGAAGCGGAGCCCCAGGTCCGTCACCAGATCCCGGTAGGGGAGGTGGAGGCGGTGGAGGCGGAGGCGGGGGTGGAGTTCCGGCGGTAAGTAGCGCGGCTATTCCACCACTGGTACCCAGGATGACGGTGAAGTACCCCAAGTTTTCGGGACGGGATAAGGAGGATGCGGATGCACATATACTGTCATTTGAGATGGCATGGATGGTGAATACGGCTCCACCAGTGCAGGCGACAGATCTTATGAAGATGGCGACTTTCATCCCGACACTGCAGAAGCAGGCGGCAGTATGGATCGCGCAATATGGAGCTACCCATTTCGCCACGTTTGATCTACTGCGGGATGCCTTTTTGCTCCGGTTTCGGGAGGACAAGACCCGTGTTCATGTCCTGGCCAAACTGGGGAGACTGGAACAGAAGAACCAAGAAGTGGAGGCGTATGCGGCCAGGTTTCGGTCGTTGATCCGCCGCCTCGATGCAGCAACTACCCCGGCAGTCCCCATCCAAAATGCTTACTTCATGGAGGGGCTGATTAAAGGATTGAAAAGGTCCCTGGCATCGTTGGATCTGGAAGCTCTTTCATTGGAAGAAGTCGTCCAAGCAGCGGTGAGGGCGGAACAAGTTCTGTTTACTTCCAAGGGAAGGAAAGGAAAAGTGAAGTATGAGGAGGCTGAGGGAGACTCCGATACCGATAATGAGGAGGAGTCGGATCAGTCGGATGAGGAGGAGGACAAACGTTCCATGAGGCGGAAGGCTGGAAAAGCGGCAGGGAAGTTATTTCCGGAAGGATCTGCTGCCGGAGCCAAAAGCCGGGATAGTGGAATAGGGTCCTCTTCAAAAGTTCGCAAGGATACTTGGTGTAATCGGTGCCGGAATGCAGGACACTTAGCAGAGGAATGCGGTTTGAATGAGCGGTGGTGTGCGATTTGCCAAACAGCGACGCATACCACGGAGATCTGCCGCTATAACGCACGAATAGCCCCGACACCAGCGGTGGCGGCGGTAGTTGCGGCACCAGCCGCAGCACCAGCCGCGGTACCAGCCGCACCGGCGTAAAGACCTTGGCGGCCGAGAACGGCTAGAACAGGTGCAGATGAACCAGCAGGGGAACGGACGTTCCTATGTTTTTATTGCAATCAACCCGGACATCGAAAGGTAGATTGCGAATTATTTAAGCGCCACAAGGCGGAAAAGGAAGCAACCCGGGGATCCGGAGAAGGCAAGTCCGCACCAGCAGTGAATGCGGTTCTGATTATCGAATGCGATGATGCCAGTCAGCAACAGGATAGCAAGGAGCCTAGTCCGAAGTCCGAAGAAGTACCAGAAGTACCTGCGGGTGTCCCTGTTGAAGGCAAAGTGGGAGGAAGTGCGAGCGGAGATGTGCTCGTGTGGTCACACGATCCCAGGAAAAGGTGCGGGAATACAAGGCCCAGCAAGAGAAGGGGAGACCTACGGCGTTGGACTGGCAGGCACAACAAAAGGTGCGGTCGACGGTCGGTGAATGGGTCCAGAAAACCCCAACGGTGTTACCTAGGCCGAGCGCGGAAAAGGCAGTCTCGGTGACGGAGAATGGTGCGAAGGTGGCAAGGCGCCTGCAAGGAGAGCAGCCAGAAGCGACTTGTCTACCTACCAGTCAGAAGGACAGCCTGATGACCGGCGAGGAGGGTGTTGAACCATATGATTTATGGCAGGATTTGCGGAAACAGCAAATACACATGACAATGGAGCAATTGTTAGCATTGGTACCCAATTTCCGGAGTTCTCTCATCAAACAATTGACGGAACCAGTCAGGGCGATGGAGTCGGAGATGGAAGCGGTAACAATGGAAGTGTCGTCAGACGAATCTGCAAAGCCTGCAGCGGAAGTACAGCCTCTTGTTTTTGACGAAGCGGTCCCGGTAATTTCTGTAACACTGGAGAACAGCCGTGTGGGAGGGGTGTTGCTGGACGGAGGGTCTGGGGTCAACATCCTGTCCGAACAAATGCTGGTGCCATTGGGTATCACAAAATGGGAATCAGCACCCTTCGCCGTTCGGATGGCAGACCAACGGAGAGTGCAGCCGTTAGGATTGCTTCGTGGATTGAAAATGGAGGTTTGCGGCGTGAAGTTCGAAATCGCTGCGGTGATTCTCCGGATGGAGGATATTAGCGGGTCATACCCGTTATTGCTCGGAAGACCGTGGTTGCGGCAAGCCCGTGTGAAACAAGACTGGCAATCAGACCGCATCACCATTCGGAAAGGAAAAAAGAAGCTGAAGCTCTCGGTACATACCAAACAAGGGCTGAGGACACCATTCCGACCGACGATGGCGGAAGGTATCCATATGATGGACGGAATGGGGGTCGAAGAGGAGGATGATTACTTCAGTAGGAATACGGAGCTGGTAAGCTTGTTCGAGGTCGATGTGGTTGCCGTTTTAAAGCAATATCAGCATCAGATTCCCTCGGCTACGCAGGAGTCATCCAGTTCCACGAAAGAACCAGTCGAAGGGAGTCTACCGGAAGGCACAGGAGACATGCCGGACGAAGCAGGAGTGGCGGAGGCGGAAAGAGTTTTCGAGCAGGAACTCCGTCGCTCGCGGAGGGTCAAAGAAGACGAGCTGCTGGATCTTAACCTCGGGACGGAGGAGGAGCCAAAGAACGTCCGTGTCAGTGCGAAGCTCGATAAAGGATTTCGGGGAAAATTGGAGACATTGCTGAAATCCTTCAAAGACGTGTTCGCCTGGGACTACACAGATTTGCTCGGCATCGATCCCAAATTCTATCAGCACAGGATCAATCTGCAGAAGGATGCGATACCGGTTCGGCAACAACGGTATAGAATGAACCCAAACTATGCCCAGAGGGTGAAGGAGGAGCTGGACAGGCTGCTAAAGGTCGGGTTTATCTATCCGGTTGACCGTGCAACGTGGCTTTCGCCAATAGTGATTGTTCCGAAAAAGAATTTGAAGTTGCGGGTCTGTGTTGACTACAGAAAGCTTAACGCGGCGACAATCACGGATCCGTTTCCCTTGCCGTTTAATGATACTATGCTGGATACAGTGGCAGGTCACGAGATGTATTCTTTTCTGGATGGCTTCAGTGGGTATAACCAGGTGCAGATGGCACCAGAAGATCGAGAGAAAACAGCCTTCATCACGGAGTGGGGAGCATTTGCTTTCCTGGTGATGGCATTTGGGCTAAAGAATGCTCCGGCAACATTTCAACGCATGGTCCAAGAAATATTTGATGATTATTTACTAATCTTTATGCAGGTATTTCTGGACGATTTCAGTGTTTTCGGGAGTCGCGAGCAGCACCTTGAGCATCTGAAGAAATGCTTAACCCGGTGTAGGGAGGCACGGTTGTGTCTGAACCCTATGAAATGTGCATTCGCCGTGGGCAGCGGTATGCTGCTGGGTTGCATTGTCTCGGCGGAAGGCATTGCGGTAGATCCGGCGAAGGTCGAAGCGATTCGGCAGGCAAAGGTTCCTGGCAACGGTAAGCAGCTCGGGAGATTCCTAGGGCAGGTTAAATGGCACAGCCGAATGCTGCGGTATCTAGCGGATGTGGCGACACCACTGTATGACCAACTCAACAAAGTACCGGTAGTCTGGTCTCCTGCTTGTGACTTAGCTTTTCGACGGCTCAAACTGATGTTGGCGACAGCACCGGTGGTTCAGCCGCCAGATTGGACGAAGATGTTTCATGTCTTCGTGGATGCCTCGGACGTGGCTATTGGCAGTGTCCTCATGCAGGAAGCGACAAGCAAGTGGTTCCGACCGGTGTATTATGCAAG
Organism: Dipteris shenzhenensis; assembly: GCF_047967505.1. NCBI lineage: Eukaryota > Viridiplantae > Streptophyta > Polypodiopsida > Gleicheniales > Dipteridaceae > Dipteris > Dipteris shenzhenensis. The sequence continues at coordinate 46,270,492 of NC_141619.1, read as the reverse complement.
TCGCAGGTTGTCAAAAGCCGAACGGAATTACTCTACGACGGAGCGGGAAGCATTGGGGATGATTTATTCCGTAACAAAGTTTCGTCACTACCTGTTGGGGAATCGGTTCACGTTTCATGTGGATCATTCCGCCTTGTTGTATTTGGTACACAAGCCCGAGCTCACTGGAAAGTTGGCCCGGTGGATGCTGCTTTTACAGGAGTTCGACTTCACGGTGGTCCATCGACCAGGAAGTACACATGCCGTAGCGGATTACCTTTCGCGGTTGGAATCTGGCGAAGACCCGATGGGTGTGGAAGACGATTTTCCGGATGCCCAGCTGTTCGAACTGGAGGCGGTGGTACCGGCAGCTCCAAAGACGTGGTACGACGACATGTTTCACTTTGTCGACACGGGCCAGATGCGCGACGGAATGTCGCGAGACCAGCGGAAACGGCTTGCGCTCAAGAGCAGAGACTTCCGGATCATTGCTGACCAATTGTATAAGCAGGGGCTAGATGGTGTGTTGCGACGGTGTGTGTACCCACATGAGCAGGAGGTCATCCTGGAAGAGGCTCACCAAGGAATCAGCGGTGGACACTTCGCAGGAGAAGTAACCGGACGGAAGGTACTCCAAGGAGGTCTGTGGTGGCCAACATTAATGGGGGATGCGCATAGGTTCGTCAAAAGATGCGATGTGTGCCAGAGGTTGGGCCAGCCATCAGGTCGGGACCGGATGCCGCATAATCCCATACTGGCCCTCGAACCGTTCATGAAGTGGGGGCTGGACTTTGTAGGTCCGTTTTCGCCGCCGGCGAGGAGGACAGGTAACCGGTATATCCTGGTGGCGACGGATTACTGTACCAAATGGGTGGAGGCCAGAGCACTGAAGGATAATTCGGCAAAGGCTGTGGCCAGATTCCTTTATGAAGCCATTATGACACGGTACGGATGTCCGGTTGAGCTCGTCACGGATCAAGGTGGGCATTTCATTAATGCGGTGTTACGGGAACTGGTTACCCGGCACCTAATCATTCATAAGAAGTCCACAGTGTATTACCCTCAGGCAAACGGACAGGCGGAGTCCTCGAATAAGGTGTTGCTAGTCATTCTGAAAAAGCTGGTCAATGAAAATCGGACAGATTGGGATGAAAAACTTTACTCCGCATTATGGGCGTTCCGGACTTCCTATAAGGTTGCGACGGGGTTCACGCCATTCAAGTTGGTTTACGGAGTTGAAGCAGTGGTCCCCATGGAATTCCTAGTACCGAGTCTGCGGATTGCAGCGGCAGAGAAATTGGGCTGGGACGAGTCCGTAGACCGGAGGATTGAACAGCTGGATCGGCTGGGTGAGGAGCGGTTCAACAGTGCGTATCTTGCACAGGTAGTCCAGGACAGACGGAAGGTCTGGGTGGACCGTCATTCAAAGAAGAAGACCTTCAAACGGAGAGATGCCGGGATATTGTTTAACACTCGGATGGGTCCGCATCCGGGTAAGCTGAAGTTACGGTGGGGAGGTCCGTATTGGGTGGTGGAGCGTTATGGTGACGGCACGTTCCGATTAGGAACAGTACAGGGGGAGCTGTTGCAGAAGCCGGTAAATGGATTTCGTCTCCGACCATATACAGGGCCCATGCCACCTTACCCATTTCCGGAGATACCACCTGTGATGATCATTTCCAATGCATTTATAGCCATTTCGGTGGAGAAACCGATGATGGGGGCTATTAGTACGCACGTATGGTATCACTCACTTTATTCCGAGAAACGGTGGGAGCAAAGCTTCGTGTCGCGGAGCGAGGACGCCGCCATGCAATCTACTGAATCTTCGAAGTGGGGCTTTTATCAGGATGATGGGACACTTGATCGTTGCATGCAAACAAGGAGTTCACCAGGGCATCCAAAAGGCAATTTGGAAGCAAAAGGGGGCTTATTTCCAACTCTTTGTTTTCCAGAACTCTTCTCCCTTGCATCCCAGCTTCTCGCCGCTATGGTGGTCTTCCATCTGATCAATCCGTTACCTGTTGGGGATGAGGCTGTGCAGTCTTGGCTGACACGAACTCGTCTGGTGGAGTTCGCGGGTTTGCCATGGGCTACGACACCAGTTCATCCATTGGCGCAAGATATCTTGGCGCAGCTTGCACGCGGGCGCAAGGTCGTGGTGTATGGAAAGACTTTCACCTTGTGCAAGGAGCTGGTAGCGGCCCGGTTGCACTTGCCGGTGGATGGTCCATGCAAAGTCACGAAGCTTACCAGCAGTGCCATGGAGGCAGCTCTCGGCGCAGGTTGCAAGGGGGAGTACAACATGAAGAAGCTGGATGCTTCGAAGAAGACATGCTACAAGTTTATTGCGGAGGCACTCTAGCAGAAGGTGAAAGCAGAGCTACTGGGACAGGCCCAGTTTACCTATTTCCAGAGGGCGGAGCAAGGGAAACCGGTTCCCTGGGCGAAGCTGATGGCGGACAGAATTCTGGAGGTGGCCAAGAAGCTCTTGAAGCCCACGGCAACGTCTCGGATGGGGCAAGTCTTATTTCTTTTGTTCGGACCAGATGCGGAACCGGTAGTCCCAGGGTCGTATGTGGAGGTGGAGGAGTCCACAGACGATGCTTCGGACAAGGAGTCCAAGGAGGTGGAACCAGCAAGATCAACAACGGAGGGAGCTCTGACGCCAAGGAACCAGGTGACTCCGGTAGTACCTGCGGTGGAGGTTACGGCGGTAGTACCTGCGGTGGTGGTTCCGGCAGAAGTTCCACAGGGCAGCCAGAGGAGTAGGCCAGCGGTCTCAGCAACATCAAGCCGCATGGCCAGTTTATTGAAAAGAAAGTTGGCTCTTGTGCCGGAAGGAGCAATGTTGAAGAAAACCCGCCCGGAAGCGGAGGCCTTGCAAGGGGAAAGCTCAGTCCACACTCGGGAGGACAGTTCGGGGAGACAGGCATGTCAGGAGGAAACCCGTGTAGTCCCAAGGGGGAGTGGTGAGCTGCAGCTATCTCCGCCGGTGGAGACATATGATCTGGTCACGGCACGACGGTTGGCGGAGCGCTTGCTCCAATGTTTTCAGAAGGGGCAGCTGGAGGAGAATGAGGCGAAGTTGCGCCAGGAAAATGCCAGGCTGCTCGAACGCAATCAACAGCTGCAGGAGCAGTTGTTACAATTCCAACAGATGGATGCACGGCGACAGCAGGATATGGAGGAAGCAAGGACGGCGATTGTCGCCCAAACTCAAGAACACCTGCGGCTGACGGAACAATTGACGGAGAAGGCTACAACTGCGACCGCCAGGGTGCAGTTGTTGGAAGCGGAAGTGATGGGGTACCGGCAACCCTCTAGCTCTACACGCATGCTGGACGAGGCACTTTTGTTGGATTTATCGGAAGCCTTTGTCGCAGAGATGCAGGGTATTTTTCTTGATCATCAACGTCAATTGCGAGTAGAGCTGGAGCGGGCTTGCAAGCCTCTCGATCGACGGTTGGCCCGGAGGGATGAGGATGATCCGGCGGGAGGGGGTGCAGGAACAGCATTTTTACCACCAGTACCGGTGACGGAAACTGCGGCACAACTGGAGGGTGGAAGTTCTACATCGGCAAATACTCTCGGGAAGCAGACAGCGGCGGGACCGGTGGATTCTTCCGAAGGCTATGTCAAACGGATCGCCGAACTGGAAGAAGCCCTCCGAAGAGCGAAGGCCAGAGGAAAAAGACTCGAGATCGCACCGGTTCCCGCAATGAAGCCACGACCCCAAGCGGACGCAGCAGCCGCTTTTGTGGCAGCTTTTCCGGAGCCAGCGGACGGGGAATCCTTTGACGCAAGGCAATTTTTGCAGCTGCAAGAACACGTCGCGGTGGTGCAACAGCAGTGTGACGATGCCAGATCTCAGCTGTTGGCACTCAAGCTCGCCCGGAAAGAAGAGCACCATCAACATGAAGTTGAGGTGAAGAGCCTCATGGCAGATTTGCTGAAGATCAGAGCTACTACGGCAGAACAATCAACAGGTGCCCAAACCAAGGAATTGGGGCGGGTAATGAAACGAATGGATGGTGTGGCGAAGAAAGCAGATCGCAGTATGCGGGTAACCGATCTCGAACTCGCTCTATCTGCAAAGACCCGACTGTATGAAGAGGAGCTACAACAGCTGCGGAGAACGAGTCATGTTGAGAGAGCAGCTATGTTGGTCGACCTGCGGACAGCATGCCGCTATATTCATCGGATGGCGGCAGTAGCTCAGCAAGCGGGGGCGGCGGCACCACCTTTCTATGGACAGCTCCAAATTTTTGTGGATGCCCATGCTCTCAACCCGCAGCAGCTACCTTTACTTCGACCGGCGCAAGCGGCTCCGGCAGTACAAGTACCGATTGATGAGGATCGGAGCAAGGATCAGTGTGATCAGAAGAGGAACATTGTTATGTATCAGAGAGTACGGTGTTGTACTGCTCGGAGAAGTGTAATACAGATATTCTATTACATCTACCTTATTGTTTTATCATGAATGATTCTGTCGATCACTGTTCTACTCTATGAATTTTCATACGCAGTTCTGAAGTTCGATTACGCATGTAAATCTATCGCAGTAGTGCGTTTCGAGTTAGTCTTCAGAGTAGAGAGGGCTAACATTATCCTCATCAACAAGCTTATTTACTCAAGGTATGAAGTGCATAATTTGTGCACTAGGTGTTTACTTTGTTGTATCAAAATTGTTTGCCACACACACACACATATACACATACCGAGAATTTTCTAATATTATCACATCTTCATTTCTCCGATGGGCACAAAACTTTGTACACGCCTCAACCTAGGTCGTATTGACTTGCATACAAAGTGGTGCACCCATCCCATAAGTACTTGTTCGGATAACACACCTCCAAACGTATTTCATGACGATTGTGCATAACACTAGGAACAAAATGGTGTATAATGTGAGATCGACTATGCAAAGCATATCCAATGGACACAAGACTTTGCACGTTCCTCAACCTAGGCAGTATTGACTTGTGTGCAAAGTGGCATCCCCATCCGATAAGTACACCTACGATCGTGTTTTTTAACGGTTGTACATGACACCAAGGCCAAAAACGGTATTTAATACTCAATCTACCATGTAAAGCATATCTGATGGGCACAATACTTTGCATGTGCCTCAAAAGTGGTGGTATGGTATTCCATGCAAAGTGGAACGCCCATTCAATAACTACTTTTTAGAATATCACACCTAGGACCATGTTTTTTATTGGTGGTTGTCCATGACACTAAGGCAAAAACGTTGATTTATGCTTAATCGACAATGCAACGCATATGCGATCATCACAATACTTTGCACACATCTCAACCTAGGTATTATTGACTTACATGGAAAGTGGCATGCCCATCCCATAAGTACTTAGTCGAATAACACATCTAGGACTGCGTTTTTTGACGGTTGTGCATGACACTAAGGCCAAAACAGTGTTTAATGCTTGTTCGCAATGCAAAGCATATCCGATGGGCACAATACTTTGCATACACCTTCAACTAGGTGAAATTGACTTACATGCAAATTGGCACACCCATCCCATAAGTGCTTGATCAGATAACATACCTAGTAGCATGTTCTTTGACGGATGTGCATGATAGTAGAGCAAAAATAGTATTTAATGCTGGATTAACCATGCAAAGGACATCCGATGGGCACAACACTTTTTGTATGCCTCAACCTAGGTGGTATTGAAATGTTCTCAAAGAGGCACAACCATCCGATAAGTACTTGGTCAGATAACACACCTAAGGGCATGTTTTTTTGCGAATGTCCATATCACTAGGGAAAAAATGGTGTATGATGCATGATCGACCATGCAAAGCATACCCAATGGTGACAATACTTTGCACGCACCTCAATGTAGTTGAAATAGACTTGCGTGCAAAGTGGAGCCCCCATCCAATAAGTACTTATTTGAATAACACACCTACAGTCGTGTTTTTATATGGTTGTGCATGACACAAAGGCAAAAACGGTGTTTTATGCTTGATCGACAATGCAAAGCATATCCGATGGGCACAATACTTTGCACACACCTTCAACTAGGTGGAATTGACTTACATGCAAAGTGGCATTCCCATCGCATAAGTACTTGATCGGATAACACACCTACCAGCGTGTTTTTTTACGGATGTGCATGACGCTAAGGCAAAAATGGTATTTAATGCTCGATCAACCATGAAAAGCATATCCAATGGGCACAATACTTTTCCTATACCTTAACCTAGGTGGTATTGAAATGTTCTCAAAGAGTCACACCCATCGGATAAGTACTTGGTCAGATAACATACCTAAGGGCATGTGTTTTTGCAGATGTGCATATCACTACGGGAAAAACGTTGTATAATGTGTAATCGACCATGCAGAGCATATCCGATGGTGACAATACTTTGCACCCATCTATACCTAGTTGAAACGGACTTTCGTGCAAAGTGGAGCCCCCATCCGATAAGCACTTGTTTGATTAACACACTTAGGACCGTGTTTTTTCATGGTTGTGCATGACACTAAGGTAACAACGGTGTTTTATGCTTGATCGACAATGCAAAGCATATCTGATGGGCACAATACTTTGCACACCTTCAACTAGGTGGAATTGACTTACATGCAAAAGGGCACTCCCATCCCATAAGTGCTTGATAGGATAACATACCTAGTAGCGTGTTTTTTTACGGATGTGCATGACACTAGAGCAAAAATAGTATTTATTGCTCGATTGATCATGAAAAGGATATTGGATGGGCACAACACTTTTCGTAAGCCTTAACCTAGGTGGTATTAGAATGTTCTCAAAGAGGCACACCCATCCGATAAGTACTTGGTCAGATAACACACCTAAGGGCATGTTTTTTTACAGATGTGCATATCACTCGGGAAAAAATGGTGTATAATGCGTGATCAACCATGCAAAGCATATCCGATGGTGAGAATACATAGTTGAAATGGACTTGCGTGCAAAGTGGAGCCCCCATCCGATAAGTACTTGTTTGAATAACACACCTAGGACCGTGTTTTTTCATGGTTGTGCATGACACTAAGGCAAAAACGGTGTTTTATGCTTGATCGACAATGCAAAGCATATCCGATGGGCACAATACTTTGCACACACCTTCAAATAGGTGGAATTGACTTACATGCAAAGTGGCACGCCCATCCCATAAGTGCTTGATTGGATAACATACCTTGCAGCGTGTTTTTTACGGATGTATATGACACGAGCAAAAATAGTAATTAATGCTCGATCGACCATGCAAAGATATCCGATGGGCACAACACTTTTTGTATGCCTCAACCTAGGTGGTATTGAAATTTTCTCAATGAGGCACACCCATCCGATAAGTACCTCGTCAGATAACACAACTAATGGCATGTTTTTTTGTGGATGTCCATATCACTAGGGAAAAAATGGTGTATAATGCGTGATCGACCATGCAAAGCATATCTGATGGTGACAATACTTGCATGCACCTCAATGTAGTTGAAACAGACTTGCGTGGAAAGTGGAGCCCCCATCCGATAAGTACTTATTTGAATAACACACCCATGGCCGTGTTTTTATATGGTTGTGCATGATACAAAGGCAAAAACGGTGTTTTATACTTGATCGACAATGCAAAGCATATCCGATGGGCACAATACTTTGCACACGCCTTCAACTAGGTGGAATTGACTTACATGCAAAGTGGCATTCCCATCGCATAGGTACTTGATCGGCTAACACACCTAGCAGCATGTTTTTTTACGGATGTGCATGACACTAAGGCAAAAATGGTATTTAATGCTCAATCGACCATGCAAAGCATATCCGATGGGCATAATACTTTTCCTACACCTTAACTTAGGTGGTATTGAAATGTTCTCAAAGAGGCACACCCATCCGATAAGTACATGGTCAAATAACATACCTAAGGGCATGTTTTTTTGCGGATGTGCATATCACTACGGGAAAAACGTTGTATAATGCATAATCGACCATGCAGAGCATATCCGATGGTGACAATACTTTGCACGCATCTCAACGTAGTTGAAATGGACTTGCATGCAAATTGGAGCCCCCATCCGATAACTACTTGTTTGATTAACACACCGAGGACCGTGTTTTTTCATGGTTGTGCATGACCCTCAGGAAAAAATGGTGTATAATGTGTGATCGACCATGCAAAGCATATCCTATAGAGATAATACTTTGCACATACCTCAACATAGTTGAAATGGACTTGCGTGCAAAGTGGAGCCCCCATCCGATAAGTACTTGTTTGAATAACACACCTAGGACCGTGTTTTTTCATGGTTGTGCATGACACTAACGTAAAAACGGTGTTTTATGCTTGATCGACAATGCAAAGCATATCTGATGGGCACAATGATTTGCACACACCTTTAACTAGGTGGAATTGACTTACATGCAAAGTGGCACACCCATCCCATAAGTGCTTGATCGGATAACATACCTAGCAGCGTGTTTTTTTACGGATGTGCATGACATGAGCAAAAATAGTATTTAATGCTTGATCGACCATGCAAAGGATATCCAATGGGCACAACACTTTTCGTACGCCTCAACCTAGGTGGTTTTGAAATGTTCTTAATGAGGCACACCCATGCGATAAGTACTTGGTCAGATAACACACCTAATGGCGTGTTTTTTTGCAAATGTCCATATCATTAGGGAAAAAATGGTGTATAATGCGTGATCAACCATGCAAAGCATATCCGATGGTGACAATATTTTGTGCGCACCTCAACATAGTTGAAATGGACTTGCATGCAAAGTGGAGCCCCCTCCGATAAGTACTAAAATTTGAATAACACACCTACGGCCGTGTTTTTATATGGTTGTGCATGACACTAAGGCAAAAACGGTGTTTTATACTTGATCGACAATGCAAAGCATATCCGATGGGCACAATACCTTGCACACACCTTCAACTAGCTGGAATTGACTTACATTCAAAGTGGCATTCCCATTGCATAAGTACTTGATCGGATAACACACCTAGTAGCGTGATTTTTTACGGATGTGCATGACACTAAGGCAAAAATGGTATTTAATGCTCGATCGACCATGCAAAGCATATCCGATGGGCACAATAGTTTTCCCACACCTTAAACTAGGTGGTATTGAAATGTTCTTAAAGAGGCACACCCATTCGAGAAGTACTTGGTCAGATAACATACCTAAGGGTGTGTTTTTTTGCGGATGTGCATATCACTACGAGAAAAACGTTTATAATGCATCATCGACCATGCAGAGCATATTCGATGGTGAAAATACTTTGCATGCATCTCAACGTAGTTGAAACGGACTTGCATGCAAACTGGAGCTCCCATCCGATAAGTACTTGTTTGATTAACACACTTAGGACCGTGTTTTTTCATGGTTGTGCATGACACTAAGGCAAAAACGGTGTTTTATGCTTGATCGACAATGCAAAGCATATCCGATGGGCACAATACTTTGCACACACCTTCAACTAGGTGGAATTGACTTACATGCAAACTGACACATCCATTCCATAAGTGCTTGAACGAATAACATACCTAGCAGCGTGTTTTTTTTACGGATGTGCATGACACTAGAGCAAAAATAGTATTTAATGCTCGATCGACCATGCAATGGATATCCGATGGGCAAAACACTTTTCCTACACCGCAACCTAGGTGGTATTGAAATGTTCTCAAAGAGGCACACCCATCTGATAAGTACTTGGTCAGATAGCACACCTAAGGGCGTGTTTTTTGTGGATCTGCATATCACTAGGGAAAAACGGTGTATAATGCATGATCAACCATGAAAATCATATCCGATGGTGACAATACTTTGCGCACACCTCAACGCAGTTGAAATGGACTTGTGTGCAAAGTGGAGCCCCCATCCGATAAGTACTTGTTTAATTAACACACTTAGGACCGTGTTTTTTCATGGTTGTGCATGACACTAAGGCAAAAACGGTGTTTTATGCTTGATTGACAATGCAAAGCATATCCGATGGGCACAATACTTTGCACGCACCTTCAACTAGGTGGAATTGACTTACCTGCAAAGTGGCACTCCCATCCCATAAGTGCTTGATCAGATAACATACCTAGCAGCGTGTTTTTTTATGGATGTGCATGACACTAGAGCAAAAATAGTATTTATTGCTCGATCGATCATGCAAAGGATATCTGATGGGCACAACACTTTTTGTATACCTAAACCTAGCTTTTATTGAAATTTTCTCATAGAGGCACACCCATTTGATAAGTACTTGGTCAGATAACACACCTAAGGGCGTGTTTTTTTGCGGATGTGCATATCACTCAGGAAAAAATGGTGTATAATGCATGATCGACCATGCAAAGCATATCCGATGGTGAAAATACTTTGTACACACCTCAACATAGTTGAAACATACTTGTGTGCAAAGTGGAGCCCCCATCCGATAAGCACTTGTTTGAATAACACAACTAGGACCGTGTTTTTTCATGGTTGTGCATGACACTAAGGCAAAAACAGTGTTTTATGCTTGATCGACAATGCAAAGCATATCCGATGGGCACAATACTTTTCACACACCTTCAACTAGGTGGAATTGACTTACATGAAAAGTGGTACATGCATCCCATAAGTGCTTGATTGGATAACATACCTAGCAGCATGTTTTTTTACTGATGTGCATGACACGAGTAAAAATAGTTTTTATTGCTCGATCGATCATGCAGAGGATATCCGATGGGCACAACACTTTTCGTATGCCTCAACCTATGTGGTATTGGAATGTTCTTAGAGATTCACACCCATCCGATAAGTACTTGGTCAGATAACACACCTAAGGGCATGTTTTTTTGTGGATGTGCATATCACTCGGGAAAAAATGGTGTATAATGTGTGATCGACCATGCAAAGCATATCCGATGGTGTCAATACTTTGCATGCACCTCAACGTAGTTGAAACAGACTTGCGTGCAAAGTGGAGCCCCCATCCGATAAGTACTTCTTTGAATAACACACCTACGGCCGTGTTTTTATATGGTTGTGCATGACACAAAGGTAAAAACGGTGTTTTATGCTTGATCGACAATGCAAAGCATATCCGATGGGTACAATACTTTGCACACACCTTCAACTAGGTGGAATTGACTTACATGCAAAGTGGCATTCCCATCGCATAAGTACTTGATCGGATAACACACCTACCAGCGTGTTTTTTTACGGATGTGCATGACACTAAGGCAAAAATGGTATTTAATGCTCGATCGACCATGCAAAGCATATCCGATGGGCAAAATACTTTTCCTAAACCTTAACCTAGGTGGTATTGAAATTTTCTCAAAGAGGCACACCCATCCGATAAGTACTTGGTCAGATAACATACCTAAGGGCATGTTTTTTACGGATGTGCATATCACTACGGGAAAAACGTTGTATAATGCGTAATCGACCATGCAGAGCATATCTGATCGTGACAAAACTTTGCACACATCTCAACCTAGTTGAAACGGACTTGCGTGCAAACTGGAGCTCCCATCGGATAAGTACTTGTTTGATTAACACACTTAGGACCGTGTTTTTTCATGGTTGTGCATGACACTAAGGCAAAAAAGGCGTTTTATGCTTGATCGACAATGCAAAGCATATCCGATGGGCACAATACTTTGCACACACCTTCAACTAGGTGGAATTGACTTACATGCAAAGTGGCACTCCCATCCCATAAGTGCTTGATCAGATAACATACCTAGCAGCGTGCTTTTTTATGGATATGCATGACACTAGAGCAAAAATAGTATTTAATGCTCGATCAACAATGCAAAGGATATCCGATGGGCACAACACTTTTTTTACACCTCAACCTAGGTGGTATTGAAATGTTCTCAAAGAGGCAAACCCATCCGATAAGTACTTGGTCAGATAACACACCTAAGAGCATGTTTTTTTGCGGATGTGCATATCACTAGAGAAAAAATGGTGTATAAGGCGTGATCGACCATGCAGAGGATATCCGATGGTGATAATACTTTGCACGCACCTCAACGTAGTTGAAACGGACTTGCGTGCAAAGTGGAGCCCCCATCCAATAAGTACTTGTTTGAATAACACACCTAGGACCGTGTTTGTTCATGGTTGTGCATGACACTAAGGCAAAAACGGTGTTTTATGCTTGATTGACAATGCAAAGCATATCGGATGGGCACAATACTTTGCACACACCTTCAACTAGTTGGAATTGACTTACATCCAAAGTGGCACTCCCATCCCATAAGTGCTTGATCGGATAACATACCTAGCAGCGTGTTTTTTTACGGATGTGCATGACACTAGAGCAAAAATAGTATTTATTGCTCGATCGATCATGCAGAGGATATCCGATGGGCACAGCACTTTTCGTATGCCTCAACCTAGGTGGTATTGGAATGTTCTCAAAGAGACACACCCATCCAATAAGTACTTGGTCAGATAACACACCTAAGGGCGTGTTTTTTTGCGAATGTGAATATCACTCGGGAAAAAATGGTGTATAATGTGTGATCGACCATGCAAAGCATATTCGATGGTGAAAATACTTTGCACGCACCTCAACGTATTTGAAACGGACTTGTGTGCAAAGTGGAGCCCCCATCCGATAAGTACTTGTTTGAATAACACACCTAGGGCTGTGTTTTTATATGGTTGTGCATGACACTAAGGCAAAAACGGTGTTTTATGCTTGATCCACAATGCAAAGCATATCTGATGGGCACAATACTTTGCACACACCTTCAACTAGTGGAATTGACTTACATGCAAAGTGGCTTTCCCATCGCATAAGTACTTGATCGGATAACACACCTAGCAGCGTGTTTTTTTTACGGATGTGCATGACACTAGAGCAAAAATAGTATTTAATGCTCGATCGACCATGCAAAGCATATTCGATGGGAACAATACTTTTCCTATGCCTTAACCTAGGTGGTATTGAAATTTTATCAAAGAGGCACACCCATCCGGTACTTGGTCAGATAACATACCTAAGGGCATGTTTTTTTGCAGATGTGCATATCACTACGGGAAGAACATTGTATAATGCGTAATCGACCATGCAAAGCATATCCGATGGTGACAATACTTTGCACGCATCTCAACCTAGTTGAAACGGACTTGCGTGAAAAGTGGAGCCCCCATCCAATAAGTACTTGTTTGATTAACACACTTAGGACCGTGTTTTTTCATGGTTGTGCATGACACTAAGGTAAAAACAGTGTTTTATGCTTGATCGACAATGCAAAGCATATCCGATGGGCACAATACTTTGCACACACCTTCAACTAGGTGGAATTGACTTACGTACAAAGTGGCACACCCATCCCATAAGTGCTTGATTGGATAACATACCTAGTAGGCTCGTGTTTTTTTACAGATGTGCATGACACTAGAGCAAAAATAGTATTTAATGCTCGATCGACCATGCAAAGGATAACTTGGTATGTCCATCTGATGGGTACTTGATCGGATAACTTCTCCCACCAATAAATTAAGTACTAATTAAAAATTATAATAAATGAGTAGATTATTAAAAAGAGACTAATATTTATGTAATTGTTGCTACTGCAGCTTGCTTGCGAAGGACTCTCACAAAGGAGATGGCTATAGATTTTGTTCCAGGGATGGATGTGATTTGATGTAGCAAAAGAGAAGTAGTTGCATTTGCTACAATCCATGATAGTGATCCCAATTCATTTTGCCACTTTCGAAGACTTGGTGAAGATAAGGTGGAAGTTACTATATCAAAGATTCTTAGCGCAGATGTTGAGCTAAATTATAAATGTGGAGATATGGAAACACTTGGAGATGTTATGCCCTACAATACATCCAACAAATCATTTATAGCATGGGAGAAGATGAGACTTATGCAACATACATTATCAAGAATACAAAGTGCACCACCTTGGATTTTACTATAGGGGACATTTTACAAATGAGATCATTTGCAAATAAGACGGTAGTAGAAGGTGAAGTATTGGGATTTGAACAAGTGGAGCAATGGTCATTTGCACAGATGAGGATTCTAAAAGTCACTGATGATGGTATGGTTGATAACATAACATCCTTATGTGATCCCTACTATGAGGTAGGCAAGAATATGAGATGGAGCATGCAATTTTTAAACATGAGAAAGAGGCATGTGGTTTTCAATGATAAAGACAAGGTATATTACAATATCAAAGGACCTAAAAAGCATGCCCATGTGCCAGGCTCTATCACTTCAAATGTGGATGATTTCAATATACTCAATTATAGAAGTGACATCTTATCTAGAGTGGATGAGTTCATTGGTTCCGAGAAACAAAATGACTTTAGAAGCGAAGCCTTATCTGGGGTGGATGAATTCTTGCACAGTGAGAAGGGCAAAGGTTTCAATAGCGATGTCTTGTCAAGTGTGGATGAGTTCATGCATATTAACAAACCTGGTGTCAATCAAGCTTGTGGATTTGTGAAAGCCATGCAAGATGTCCCAATGAGTGATGTTCTCTCAGGAGTGGAAGAGTTTCAAGGTTCTCAATACTCTCGTAGAATATTGAATTCATTGAATGGTCCTAAGAGTATGTTAAAAACGAGGATGAGATCAACAGAGGATTATTCAATATTTAACTTTATTTGTGATATGGACAAGGATGCAACGACCAATCATGGATGCTTGGTTACAAACAAATGTGAGGAGAAGAAGTGCATAAATACAGATAACAACGTGCAGGAGGAACGAAAACGGTCATACATATGCATGAAGAGAAAGCGAATCCAAGCAGATCCACAAAAGCAACCAAAGAGGAAGAGAGTAATGAAGGAGGAGAACATGTTAAATGCATTGGGATATCTATGTTGCAAGCGAAGATGTATGCACTTCATTGATCTTGCAGACATCAGGGAATGTAGAGGACACGTGTGGCAAAGAAGAGGAAGCGAAAGAAATGAATACCTTCTCACAAGTCTCTCTTGCTTTCTTCAGAATGGCAATAAAAGGCTAAGTTCAAGACAAAAGGTAAAACCTCTCGTAAATGGAAAAAGTTTTTGCAATAAGGCATATCGCAATATTACTAGATTATCCCATGGTACATATTGGGATTTAGTCACCAAGGCAAAGGGCAGCAACAAATTTAGCATTCACGGTAATAGAGGAAGGTCCAAATCAAGAATCTCAACTGTCAGGGCAGCAGCAATTTTGCAAGACTTCATACATGAAAATGCTTTACCTCAACCCCATATATCTACCAAACTCCCTAACGGTGATGCGATCACTAAAATGCACCTTCCAATGGGCTTGACAAAGCTCGAAGTATTTGACTCTATTGCAAAAAAGCAAAGGCAAAGAGGGGATGCCGTAGCTTCTTCTCATACTTTGTATACTCTTTGGAAGAAGAACTTTGGATATGTTAAAATCCCAAGGAGGCAAAAAATGTCAAAGTGCAATGTCTGTGATGATTTAAAGCGAGCGATTGAGAGTGCAACATGTCCAAATCAAAGGGAATTATACAAAAAAAACCGAAAATCTCATCATGACCTTATTCGACATTCCAGACAAAAATATGCATTTTGGAAGGAGCAAGATATTTCGCATCCCGATGACTACATGTGCCTTATTGTAGATGGCATGGATCAGAATACAACAACATTGCCTTGTTTTGTTGCGACTCCACCTAAATTACAAGGAAAGCACTTTCTAAAGACACATCTATGTGGAATGTTAGTGCATGGAATTAAGTTCTTTGCAGATATATGGATTGACTCCTTGTATCTACATGATAGTAATCAAGTTGTAACATCTATTATGAAGGCAATTCGCAATATACATGCAGAAAAAGGTCGCCTACCACCGACTTTGAGAATACAAGCTGATAATTGCTAGCAAGAAAATAAGAATGTACTCATGTTTGCATTCTGCTCCATGCTAGTTGCTCATCGAATCTTCAATGAGGTCGAATATGGATTTTTGTATGTTGGGCATACACATGAGGATATCGATCAGGTTTTTAGCACAGTCTCAAGGGAGCTTAAATGTAAGGATGTGGAGACAATAGATGACTTGGTAAGAAGATATGGTAGGCAAGTTGGTGGTCATAAGGAAAGTACAGTATGTGAGAGGCTCGAAAGAATATATGACTAGAAGAGCTTCATTCTACCTTTCATACAAATGGGTGGTGATGCATTGATAGGTCATCCCAATCCACACTACACTACTTTCATTTTTTTTTTAAAAGATGAAAAACCTGTAATGCAATGGCAACAGTATTCTCATGATACAAAATGGGAACCTGAAGAACCTTACAGTCTCTTAACTTCAATTCCTAGCAAGGAAAGGTATCCAACATGGGCTCCTATATAAGAATTCAATGAGAGGTCTAACTGTGAAATAGAAGGATTAAAAGCATTTATTACATACAAAGAGGAAATGCTCCGGAGATATCCTGATTCGAAGCCTACTTGGAGAGAACACACTAACACTATAATTAACAAGACACGAAATTTAATAAAGGACCTTGAGAGAATGCGAGGCTCAAAGGATGTCAAGGAAGAATGCAATATGTTTTGGCCAAATGTTCATAACGATTTGTGCCCAGCTCCAGCCTTTGAAAATGAATTTGTATCTTACTCCCACGTCCATATTGTGGACCAAAGAAGAGAGAGTTTATGCCACAAGTAGATATAGAGGTCGATTGTTTTGTTGTGGTTCGGCCATCGGATGATGAATATGAGAATGTGAAGTTTTGGGTTGCGAAAGTAGTTGATGTGCAAAGAGATGACCAAGGGAGAGCTACAACATTTACGATGGTATGGTATGAGCCAAAGGGCAGGAAGGGAGACAATCATAGTGTCTTGGCATTCAAGGGAAAAGAAATCAAAGAAGCGCATGGGATATGAGGTAGAAGGAAAAATAAAAATACCACAGCAAACTATTTTGCATATACACAAATTTTTAAGGATGCTCGCCATGGAGGAAGTAGAAGGAGACAGCGCAAATGAAGAATGTCCATGATTAAAGCTTTGTATTGAAGTCCATGTTGAGAGTTCACGCTCAACATCATGTGATCATGTGTGCATAGCACCATCACGTGATCATATGTGCATAGCACTAACCTTATAGAGTGCTATAAAGGAAAGGGTTAGATCCCCTAACCCTAACCCTAAAAGGGTTTGTATATATTCTATTTTTTCAACTAATTCTAGTGTACAGTTAGTCATTTGTGGTGTGCTCTCTAGCTGTGCCCTCTCTCCTCATCTCCACTCTTCTCCTCTCCCCTTCTTCATATTTTGTCATGGTATCAGAGCTCCCTTGTCTTCCGTTGAGACATTGAGTTTCTTGAGAGTGTGAGAGAGATTGTGAGATTGAGAGTTCTCTTGAGTGATTGTGAGATCTTTCCCTTCACTTCCGTTGAGAGAAATTTCCGTCATTGAGAAGAAATTTCCGTCCATTCTTCTTTCTTTGAGTTCATTCTTGAGAGATTTTAGTTCCTTCCTTTGAGTGTTTCTTGAGTTGAGAGAGAGAGATTTCAGTTCATTTTGAGAGATCTACGGTGAAAGAGGTTCTTCTCCATTGAGAGAGAGAGAGAGAGAGAGATTTTATTATTTTTTGAGCTTTTGAGGGAGAGCCTTCTGGTTCATGGCTCATCCGTCTCCTTCAACGAGCCTCAATTGAGCCATCTTAGTAGAGGTCTATTCAGCATGCTTCAACGCCTCGAACGGCGGCTTCTTCAAGCTCCTAGCGCCCATTGATGGCTCCCGCTCCACGAACGACGGGCTCACGCACGACTGCTCCATAGCTTTCCAACAAGGCTCCCATCAACAACGCTCCTCCGCATGCCAACGCTCCTCCAACTCAAAACAGCGCGAACGCCATAACAAGGCTCTCAGCCTTCTTCAACAATAACTACGACCTCTCCATCAACACCCACGAACTCCATCGACTCTGACGCAGCCTCAGTGCCAGCGACCTCCTTCGTGCAGCGCTCCAAGCCTCTTCGTCGAGCGAGGCCTCCAGAACACCCCGATAAAGGCGGCGATCCGGAGAAGTTTAAGGAACTTGCCCAGGCTTATGAGGTTCTTAGCGATCCCGAAAAAAAGGGAGATTTATGATCAGTATGGCGAGGAGGCTCTAAAGGAAGGAATGGGTGGAGGCGGCCCCTCTGTAAACCCTTTTGACATTTTCGAGTCTTTCTTTGGGGGTGCAAGCGGTCATTCCTTTGGAGGAGGTAGTAGTAGAGGAACTCGCAGGGTAAGGAGGGGAGAAGACGTTGTGCACCCTCTCAAAGTTTCCCTCGAAGATCTTTACAACGGAACGTCGAAGAAGCTAGTGTTGTGCAAGGCTTCTACGCCCACAGGCTGCACCTCCTGCGCACAGCCTCTCCGTCTCAGCTGCAGTCCGCCTCTGCACCACCTCCTTCTGTAGCTCCGCCTCTCGAATGGCGGCGTTCTTCGTTGCCTGTATCTTGGCCTAGCCTCTCTCTAACGAAAAACGACGACGGAATCTTCGAGATTCCGTCGGCATCTCCAAGATTCCGATTGACCTCCTTGTGACACGTGGACTTATCCACTCACCCTATCACAAGGGTCACCACACAGAGGTGTGGTCAATCATCTGACACGTGGCAGACCTTATCTGCCACGTCACTATCGGAGCCACGTCATCAGCGCCACGTAAGCAGTCCACGTCAGCACCGACTGCCACGTCAGCACCGACTGCCACGTCAGCATCGACTGCCACGTCACCTGCCACGTCACCAGTGACACGTCATCAGGCCACCTCAGCACTGCCACGTCATCTGTGCCATGTCACCTGCCACGTCATCAGTGACACGTCATCAGGCCACGTCATCTGCCACGTCATTTGGCCACGTCATCTGTGCCACGTCATCTGCCACATCACTTGTGCCACGTCATCTGTGCCACGTCATCTGTGCCACGTCATCAGTGACACCTCAGCACTGCCACCTCAGCACAGAGCTTCACTGGCACACCTCTTGCTAAGCACAGTGCCACATCATCACTGCATGTGACTCACAGTGACACATCATCATTGAGCACCATTTGCACTCCTTTTGCCCCTCCACCTAGATCAAGTCATATCTCTTGATCCAGGAAGAATTTGAGGGTGCTCCAAAAAGGAAAGTCGCTCGATTTTTCGTGCTCTACGCGCTCGTTACATCACGCACACATTTCGGCGCAAGTTACACTCACATTTAAGCCTCGCCGACAAAACCACTTCCTTCACGCACATTTGCCTCTACATCGACGCATCTGACCCAGCACTTAAAAAGAACAAAAGAAAAGGAATTATTTGCTGCTCTTTCATCGA
Organism: Dipteris shenzhenensis; assembly: GCF_047967505.1. Classification (NCBI taxonomy): domain Eukaryota; kingdom Viridiplantae; phylum Streptophyta; class Polypodiopsida; order Gleicheniales; family Dipteridaceae; genus Dipteris; species Dipteris shenzhenensis. The sequence goes on along the minus strand of NC_141619.1, from coordinate 46,251,196 downwards.
TCGACGGTTGGTTTAGATCTAGATCAGAGTAGACTAGATCGCCATAGAGGGGACGCTTTGAATTCCCCAAGTTGCCAATCTAAGCCATGCCCGAAATTCCCGACTAGTACCTACTCGGAGTCAGTCCATACGCTCACATCCGATTTCACATCATTACATTACCTGAAATCTTACGTTCATCAGTTCAGTGAGCAGACTTCAGAGTTCAGAGGCATTGCAGATTGATTCAGTGGGCAGATAGCACTTGATTTCACACACACATGCCACCATTGTAAAGCCTATTTGGCTATCTCACGGCATCGTGCACATCATTTTTCAGCCTTGTAAAGCCTCTTGGCTATTCCCGGCATCATTGCCACAAGCCTTGTAACACAGGTCAGATCTTATTTACTGCAGTTCTATCTTCACCGACGGTACAGAGATTTCACTTGGCATCTTCAGTGTATTTGCAGTTGATTCATACAGAGTTTTCCAGGACACTTTTTGAGTACATTGTCTGCACCATGTCGACTAGCAACCTCAATCTGGAGGCATCTGCTAAGTTAGACAACTCCAATTACGGTACATGGAAATACCGAATGGAGACCATTCTTGTGCTTCAGGACAAATGGGAGTATGTCGATGGATCCATACCTAGACCATTGGCCGATCCAGCCACCAGTAGCTCTACTCCATCTGATGTCACAGCACCAGCAACGGGATCTACATCGGGATCTACATCTACACAAACAGTTTCCGCATCAGTAGCAGATCCTGCCATTGCCCGAGCTCAAGCAGAATGGGATAAGAAAGACAAGTATGCCTATCACCTGATCAAGCAGAATGTGCAAGATGTCATGCTAGGACAGCTCAACACAGTCAAGACATCAAAAGAAGCATGGGATATGTTCGCAGCTCTCTACGAGTCCAAGAACACATCCAGGATTCTCACCTTGAGAAACCAGATCAACCAGAGTTTCCGCAATAGCAATGAAACCGGTCATGCTTATGTACTCCGCATCAAAGACTACAACAATCAACTTGCAGCAGCAGGAGAGACTATGAATCCCGCAGAAATGGTTCAAGTAATCCTGAATGGACTAGGAGAAGGATATGAGAATCTGGTCCAGAGTATTGCCATCCAACGGCAAATTCCAACACTTGAAGAACTTCAGTCAGTTCTACTTGGTGAAGAACTTAGGACTCAGGCCATTCAAGCACGTAAAGGTCATTCTAATGATCAGGCATTCACCGCTTCAGACAGAAGCAGAGGCAAAGGCAGAAACAGAGGTAGATCATATCAGAAAAGTGGTCAAAATCAAAGCCAGAATCAACATCAGCATCAGCATCAGCAGCATCCTCAGCAACATCAAAATCAGCAAAGAGGAAATCATTCCAACAGAGGAAGATTCCAAGGACGAGGGAATGCATCCACCAATGTGGCAAACATTCAATGCAACTATTGTCACAAGTTTGGACACTATGAAAGAGATTGCCGCAAGAAGCAGTATGACCAAAGCGGTCAATCCAGCAGTAATCGAGGGAATTCTCGAGGAAGAGGAAATCATCGTGGTGGACATTCTAGTCACAGTCATTTTGCAAATGAACATGGCAATATGTTTCTTGCAAGTGAGGAATTGCATCAGATTGATACAATGCACCTAGACACTGATTTCAATCCCAAAGAAGATTTCAGTTATCAAGTCGACCAAGTGGAACAGGATCCTTGGTACATCGACAGCGGTGCATCATCTCATATGACAAATCATCAGGAATGGTTCACAGAAATGAAGCCATTAGAAGGTCAAAAGAATGTCATCTATACAGCAGACAATACACCGAATCCGGTTCAAGGGACAGGTGTTATCCCTATGAACAATTTCACTGGTACAAAAGGATTAGTCAAAGATGTGCTCTATGTTCTGAAGCTCAGCAAGAACCTTTTGTCAGTAGGTCAAATGACGGAACACAACTACAAAGTCATCTTCGACGGTGATGAATGCACTATCAGAGACAAATCCAAAAGAGGTCAGCTAGTAGCAAAAGGTGTCAAGGAAGGACGCTTATACAGGATGCTAGCTACAGTATCAGATCAACATGCCATGTCAGCTCAAATGCAATAGATGCCACTATCTGCAAAATGGCACAAGAGATATGGTCATGTCAACTTCAAGTACTTGTTAGATCTAAGGAATCAAAATATGGCAATTGGGATTCCGAAGCTACAGTTTCTTGGAAAGGTTTGTGAAGCATGCTGCTTCGGCAAACAAAAGCGAACCAACTTTGTCAGAAGTACCTCTCGTGCACGAGGTATTCTTGATTTAATTCATACAGATGTATGGGGTTATGCCCAGACCCGCAGCATCAATGGTTCACTTTATTACTTGACCTTCATCGACGACTACAGCAGATATTGTTGGGTCTACTTTCTGAAAGAGAAATCTGAAGTGTTTGCCAGATTTCAAGAATTCAAAGCCATGGTAGAAAACCAAACAGGCAGAAAGATAAAGGTCATGAGATCAGACAGAGGAGGTGAATACATGTCTTCAGCCTTCATGAACTTTTGCAAAACTCACGGCATTCGAAGACAATTCACATGTGCAGATACTCCTCAACAAAATGCAATAGCTGAAAGGAAGAATGGGACTTTAGCAGACAGTGCTAGAGCAATGCTTAGTGAAAAGCATCGTCCGAATCAGTATTGGGCAGAAGCAATAGCTACAGCTAACTACTTGCTTAATCGGCTTCCTACCGAACCGATACAAGGTATGACTCCATATGAAGCATTCACTGGACACAAGCCACACATTGGGCATCTCCGCATATTTGGTTGCATAGCATATGCCCACATACATGATGATCATCGCAGGAAATTGGATGCGAAGTCACGCAAATGCATCATGGTTGGCTACAGTGAAGAAAGTAAAGCATACAAATTGTATGATCCCATCAACCGCAAAGTCATTATCTCCAGAGATGTAATCTTCGATGAGGAATCAGAATGGAAAACCTCACCTACACAGGAGATAGAAGCATCGACTTCACAGTCATCTACAGAACAGGTTGATAAAGAAGAGCAAGAATTGCCAGCAACACCCCAATCAGCGTCACAGCAGCTCAGACGGTCTACTAGGGAAAGCAGACCACCAGCCAGATTGACATATGCTCAGAAAGGCAAAGCAATTCAGGTGGAAACCACCAACTATGCTCTTATGACTACCATCATGGCTACAGAAGAGCCAGTGTACTTCGAAGACGCAGTAGATAAGCCAGAATGGCAAACTGCAATGAATGAAGAAATGGATGCTTTGTATAAAAATAACACTTGGGAATTATGCGACCTTCCACCAGGAAAGAAGGCCATAGCCAACAAATGGGTATACAAAGTGAAGTACAATCCAGATGGCAGTATTCAGAGATACAAAGCCAGATTAGTTGCAAAAGGATTTGCACAACAATATGGTCAAGATTATGATGAGACTTATGCTCCCGTAGCAAAGATGGATTCCATACGGTTCTTGATATCACTAGCAACACTAAGAAAATAGAATGTGTATCAGCTCGATGTCAAGAATGCATTTCTCAATGGTTATCTAGACGAGGAAGTCTACATGCAACAACCAGCCGGTTATGTTGAACCAGGACAGGAGACCAAGGTTTGCCATCTCAAGAAAAGTCTCTATGGCTTAAAGCAAGCCCCCAGAAGTTGGTACAGCAGGATTGACAAGTATTTTGCTGATCTGGGATACATGAAGTCCCATGCAGATCATACTCTCTACTACAAAGTTCAAGGGGAAGATATTACTATTGCACTTTTGTACGTAGATGATCTGATTGTGACCGGAAGCAAGGATAGCTTCATCAGAAAATTAAAACAAGACTTATCTGCAGAGTTCGACATGAAAGATCTTGGACTTATGCACTATTGTCTTGGAATTGAGTTCTGGAGAGATTCAGATAGCACATTCATGAGTCAGCTCAAATATGTTGACAGTCTCCTGAAGAAGTTTCATATGGCAGATTGCAAGATTGCAGCCACTCCCATGGAACAGAGTTTGAAACTTACTAAAGATTTAGAAAAGCCTACAGTCAATGATAGATACTACAGGCAACTCATTGGATCTCTTATATATCTGACAATCACACGGCCAGATATTTGTTATGCAGTAAGCTCACTAGCACAGTTTATGGCAAATCCAAAACAGTCTCACTGGAATGCAGCCAAAAGAGTCTTGAGATACATCAGAGGTACAAGACAATTTGGGATAGAATACAGAGGAAGTCATCCACGGTTGCATGGATACTGTGACAGTGACTATGCTGGAGATCATGAGACCAGGAGATCGACACAGGGATATGCATTTTTCCTTGGTCAAGGTGCTATATCATGGTTGTCAAACAAACAGCCAACTGTTTCTTTGTCTTCGACTGAAGCAGAATATAGAGCACTCACTACAGGTGCATGTGAGGCTATATGGCTCAGAAGACTATTGTCAGAAGCAGATTACTTTGATGAGTCAAAACCAACAACAATATACTGTGATAATCAATCGGCTCAAGCATTGGCCAAAAATCCAGTATATCACTCCAGAACAAAACACATTGATGTCAGAGAGCACTTCATCAGAGAAAGAGTGTTACTTGGTGACATCACACTGCAGCATTGTGATAGCAAAGAAAATGTTGCAGACATCTTTACCAAACCACTCGGTAAAGAGCTATTCGAGAAACACCGACTAGCTCTTGGTTTGATGCAGAGGAAGGACATTCCCATTAAAGGGGTGTGATGGAATGTAATGCTCAGTCCTTCTTCGATTCCCCAGAATCATCATCTTGAGGGAAGGCCTACTTCATGATGTTGATCTTGAGGGAAGGTGTTGAGAGTTCACGCTCAACATCATGTGATCATGTGTGCATAGCACCATCACGTGATCATATGTGCATAGCACTAACCTTATAGAGTGCTATAAAGGAAAGGGTTAGATCCCCTAACCCTAACCCTAAAAGGGTTTGTATATATTCTATTTTTTCAACTAATTCTAGTGTACAGTTAGTCATTTGTGGTGTGCTCTCTAGCTGTGCCCTCTCTCCTCATCTCCACTCTTCTCCTCTCCCCTTCTTCATATTTTGTCAATGTAATGCTCAGTCCTTCTTCGATTCCCCAGAATCATCATCTTGAGGGAAGGCCTACTTCATGATGTTGATCTTGAGGGAAGGTGTTGAGAGTTCACGCTCAACATCATGTGATCATGTGTGCATAGCACCATCACGTGATCATATGTGCATAGCACTAACCTTATAGAGTGCTATAAAGGAAAGGGTTAGATCCCCTAACCCTAACCCTAAAAGGGTTTGTATATATTCTATTTTTTCAACTAATTCTAGTGTACAGTTAGTCATTTGTGGTGTGCTCTCTAGCTGTGCCCTCTCTCCTCATCTCCACTCTTCTCCTCTCCCCTTCTTCATATTTTGTCAGTCCATTGAAGGATTTTATTTGGGTACTAGGCAAGAAGCCAATCCAAGGCAATTATAATCAGAGTCATCACCTCCTATGTCAAATGAGAGTCAAAATATGCACTGGATGTCACCCAAGGGTCAAGGCTTGCCAAGACAATAGGGAGTTAATGCAAATGGCACCTGGCAAGGGACTATCACATTGAGCAATAAGACAATGGGGAGTCAATGCACCCAAGGGGCAAGGCTTGGCAAGACAACTTGTGGGAGTTAATGCAGATGGCACCTGTATTTTGCACTAGATGTCACCCAAGGGTCAAGGCTTAGCAAGACAATAGGGAGTTAATGCAGATGGCACCTAGCAAGGGACTATCGCATTGAGCAATAAGACAATGGGGAGTCAATGCACCCAAGGGGCAAGGCTTGGCAAGACAAGTGGGAGTCAAATTATGCAGATGGCACCTGGCAAGGGACTGTCATGACATTAGGCAAAAAGAAAATGGGAAGTCAAATTATGTAGGTGGCATGAATTGAGACTCTTTAAGAGCAACAATTTAAATTGTAAACATGTGTTCAATCTATATCATTTTGGATATAAAGACTCTAGCTAAGAGCAACGTCTCTCAATGTAATCATATAATAATAGCTATAATTGCTATTATATCTCTTTGGTTCAATACAAAACTTGGGTCTTATGGCATCATGTCTTTTTTCTATTTATTAAAAGTTTTAAAAATTTTGTGCATATTGCAAGTGACAATGTTATTTTCATGAAATATTTAAGTCTCCTTTCATGGATTTATAAATTTATCACATCAAGGAAAAACGTCAAGGAAAAATATTAAAAATAATTAAATAAACAAATAACTTAGATATAGCTAGAATTTCTAATGTAGGATAATTTCAAATTCTTGCATGTTGGTGCAAAAGTATAGATTGAAAAAATAATTTTTTAATGTGAATATGATAGTGCCACAGAGTGAACTTTTGATTTGGGAAGAATATTTTAAGAAAGTAAAATTTTGATTTGGGAAGGATATTTTCACAAAGTAAAGTTTTCATTTGGGAAGGATTTTTGGGCTTCGTCCAAAAACAATAGAAAAAGTCCAAAATTAATGAAATAGGTGTTCATAGAAGTGCCTCCATGTATCTTCTCTGTGATGGTGGCAGTGGTAGGCTGTCTTGACAGGAGTAGGGTACATACCCATGATATCAAGCTGCAAGATGACACAATTTGCGGAGGGGTTAGTACAAAGAAAAAACCTCCTAATAAACTACATAAACAATACAAACAGCAGTGAGGGTCTCATCAGCCAACTTTTTTGGATGGTCTTTGTAGTGAATAAAGCAATCTCTATAATTATTATCAATTATAGAGCACATGAAGGCCATGACGTCCTTCCCCCGTGCATCCATCAAGATGCCTCCTGTGTGAGTCATGTCATAGAAGATCGTACCATCACCCTCTGGCATGTCTGCATCATCTAATTCATCCCCATCCCCACCACTACCCCCCCCAAAGCACTATGCCATGCATCCCTCACCGCTCTCCTTGCTACTACGCCTGCTACCCTGTCATGTCGAGCTAGTACGCTGGCCACTCGTAGTTGGAGAAGCGACTCTCGACCTCACAGGAGTACACTGGCCACTCGTAGCTAGAGAAGCGACTCTCGATGGCACAAAAGTATGTCAATGGCTCTGTGAGGCAGAAGGACCTCCTAATTGCAAGGGGGGAAGGGGCTTGGCTTTGTAGGCGGCTGGGCTATCTCAACTCCACTGGGGTAATCTCAACTGGTGTGGGGTTGGGGTGGTTTGGAGTACTGCCGAGACTCCTGGGGGGTGTTTTTAGTACCCGTCATGTATGTGTATAACTCCCCAGGAGTGGGAGGGTGCCCCAAAATGTTATATAACTTCCAAAAGATGGCATCCCAAAGATCAAGTGAGGCTAAAGAGCTTCCTGGCCACATGATGAACTAAAGAAAAGAAAAGAAGATTACCATCGAGCATGTCCTCGTCACGAGATGCAAAATAAAAAATATACTGGTAGCCTAACATTGACCAAGCATTTACAGACTCCTGCATTCTTTGAATTAGAGTGACAGAAGTCTGTATCTGTTTGCTCAATGTCAGGCTATTGAAGCTTCATGTGGGGAAAAAGAGAGAAGAAAAGAGAGGAAAAGAGAGGAAAAGAGAGGAGAAAAAAGATAGGGGAGGAGATAAGAGAGAAAAAGAGAGGAGAAAAGACAAGGAAAGAGAGGAGAAAGGAGAGTAAAAGAGAGGAGAAAAAGAGATAAAAAGTGTGGATAAAAGAGAGAACAAGAGAGAAGGAAAGAGAGGAGAAAAGAGAGGAAAATAGAGAAAAAGAGAGGAGAAAAAAAGAGAGAAAAAGGGAGGAAATTAACCACGAAAAGAGAAGAAAAGAGAGGAGGGAAAGAGAGAAAAAGAGAGAAGGAAAGAGAGGAGAAAGGAGAGGAAAAGAGAGGAGAAAAAGAGATAAAAAGTGGGGATGAAAGAGAGAAAAAGAGAAAAGGAAAGAGAGGAGAAAAGAGAGGAAAATAGAGGAAAAGAGAGGAGAAAAAAAGAGAGAAAAAGAGAGGAGATAAGAGAGGAAAATTACCACGAAAAGAGAAGGAAAGAGAGGAGAAAAGAGAGGAGGGAAAGAGACAAAAAGAGAGAAGGAAAGAGATGAGAAAAGAGACGAAAAGAGAAGGAGAGAGAGGAGATAAGAGAAAAAGAGAGACGAAAAGAGAAGGAAAGAGAAGATAAAAAGAGAAGGAAAAAGAGAGAAGGTGAAGGAAAGAGAGGAAAATAGAGAGAAGGAAAGAGATGAGAAAAGAGAGGAGGAAAAGAAAGAGAGAAAAAGACAGGAGAAAAGAGAAGAAAAGAGAGGAGAAAGGAGAGAAAAAGAGAACACAATCCCTTATTTCCTCAATCATGCAATCCCTTTCTTCAATCATGCTTTCCCTTTCCATCATTCATGCAATCCCTTTCTTCATTCATGCAATCACTTATTTCCATCATTCAATATGCAATCCTTTTCTTGGAAGTGGAAGGGGAGCCTTAAGGGAAGGGGAAGGGGAAGGGGAAGGGAAAGAGAAGAAAAACACAACAAAGACTGTCAGAGCGCGTCTATAGATGCATCTAGCAATGTGTCTATAGGTGCGGCTATCTGTTTTTCCAAAAGAGAGATGCGTTGTTAGACGTGTCTATAGACGTGCTCCAACAGATGCCTTTTTCAAAGAAACTGAAAAGGACATGCATCTGACCCCAAAAAGAACAACACTAGTACCAAAAACATCCGTTCCCTGCATACGACAAAGGACGAATCCAAAGAGAGAAACTTCCAAAGAATATCAACCACCAAGAGACTTACCTTTGATAGAGGTATGGAAGCTTCTTGTCCTTCTTCAAAGCTGCTTCTCTTTCTTCTCTTCCTTGTTTTCCCTCTTCTCTTGTGTGCTTAGGAATGATTGTGTAAGTCTGGAGATGAGTGTGGGTGTTTGGAGATAAGTGTGGATGCCTGAAGCTGTGTGTGTTAATAGGAAAGCAAGCCGCACGATGCTAAAAGTATGTGAAGGAAAGCAAGTGCACTAAAAGTAGGTTCAAAAATCAGCTCGCATTCTGCACGTCTATTTGTGCGTCTAACTGCACATCTAAACGTGCGTCTAAAAATGCATCTAAAGTACATTTAGATGTGCCTATAGATGCACTCCATAGTACAGACACGGTGTTAAACATGATTTTAGATGCTCCACAGATTTTTGACATTTACAACTCATGCAAGAATAAATTTTTTGGGTTGTTTATCTGTAGGATGTCTTCATCTTCAACAAATAGTTCCAGTGAGGATGAATCCCTTCATATCCACCATCGCAAAATGTGGTTGGAGCAAAAAATCAAATGTATGCGTGATCGATATCGAGGAAACATGTATCGTGCACATAGAATTACACTCAATAACATCTCAAAGTATGGAGAATGGGATGCAACCATAAACATGGTAAGTGTTAAAGAGTTAAGGTTGATTGAGATACCTATGGGTGTTCATGTGTTTGAGTTATGATCCCGTTTTAATTTGATATAGGATGTAGTGCCACACCTGCATGTGTTGCTCTATGCTCGTCATGAGAAGACGAAGCGTTGGCAATATGAGGTGGGATCTTCAGGAGGGACCGTTACGGATGTATGGAATGATGGTAATAGTAGCCCTCCACCATTACCTCATGAGGTCGTGGAGGAGGAGGTGTTTGATGATATGGTACAGAATTTATATGTCCATCAATCCTCAGGTAGGGATGATAGCATGGAGCAGGACGATCTTTGTTAGGTATCAATGCTCCACTCTCATGTAACTACGCCGAAACCAGCTAACTCTACTTATAAGCCCCTCATATGAGGAGAAGGCATTTAAGTAGCTCAGTTATCTGGTAGGTCCTATGTAACCTGATGGCTGGATGGAGTTGGCACACTGCCAACTAGGCTACATGCAAGTGCGAGAAGGCATCCCATGACCGACCACATTGAGGGTAGATGGAGCATTTCCCAAGGCAGCCCACTCTTGGGTTGTGGGGCCCCATTTGGAGCCCCAGATGATCTCGGATGGGCCGAACGGAGTCTGTAGGTTAGTTGCTCTATTTTGCGCCATGGTTCTATTGTGTGGTTGGTGGCCTATTTCGAGACCAACCCCCAGTCAACCGTTTTGGGCGGACTGGGTCCGTCACACAATTGGGTCTAACTGACTATGACTAGTGGCTATATAAGAGCAAGCCCGTGAAGCCCATTTCATCACTGGCTATAGCAACCCTGATTCCTTAGCATCCAGCCTCCGACCTCTACTATTTCCAACACACCATCGAAGCTTCTCTCACAAAAGTGCACGGCTGAGAGGCAGCGCCATCTATTGTATCAGTTCTACAATAATCAAATTTTTAATTCTCCATACTATCTGCTTTTCTCTCTTGCGTATGAGATCCGGTTATCTGTTGAGCATAGATGTTGTATTGTTTTCTTACATGGTATTAGAGCCTAGACTCTAGCAAGAAGATTTGGTAGTGTGTTGCTATTTGCGAGCAGATTATGAGAGATGGCCCAGCCCGCAAGATTGCAAATCCCACCGTTCGGTGAAAGCAAAAAGTTGGATGGCTCTAACTATCCTCTCTGGAAGTTCAAGATGAAGACCATCCTAAGCGCATATGAGCTTTGGGATACTACTACTGGGGTGGACGTGAAGCCGGTTGCAAGACCGAATCCAGCCAATGCAGGACAACAGATAGTACCAATTGCGGATGACATTCTCGCGTGGACAAGAAGAAATGCAGATGCACTATGTTCTATTGTCTGCAGTGTAAGTGATTCCGTCATGGCACTAATTCAACATGTCACCACAGCGGAGGAGGCATGGATGGTCTTGAAAAATCAGTATGAGACCATGAATCAGACATAGATTCAGAATCTGGAGACTCAATTGTGAACGAGAAACTGTCTGAGTCTGAAGCGGCAAAGAAGTTCATCACCAAGGTGAAGAATCTGCATGATCAAATGACTGCGATTGGCATCACCATCACCAGTAAGAATCTAGCACTCAGGTGCATATAGAATCTCCCGAGGACTCTGGTAACCCATCTTCTTCTGATGATAAAAAGAGTAAGAAGAAGATCAAGTGCTTCTATTGCAACAAGGCAGGGCACAAGCAGAATGAGTGCTGGAAGAAGATTGCAGATGAGAAGAATGGAGTAAAGAAAGAGTCTAGCAATAGCACGCAGGTAGTACCAGTAGAGTTGTTTGTAGCAATTGAGGAGATTTGCATGGAGGCAGTTCATGTACCTGTGGATGAACCTTGGATTATTGACAGTGGTGCATCGCACCACATGACCAGTCGGAAGGATTGGTATACCTCTCTACAGCCGGTAGGGAATGAAATCCTAGTAGCAGTCGGCAATGATGCAAAATGTCCAGCAAAAGGAAAAGGTACGATTGCTCTCAAGTCAGATGGAGTTGTAAAACAATTGTCCGATGTTCTTTATGTGCCAAATATCAAGAGGAATTTGTCCATTTTTGTGATCACAGATCGGGACCTCAAAGTTCAATTCGATAAGAATGGTGCACAGATTTTGGATCTTCAAGGGAAGGTCATTGGTAAAGATACACGGCGCAACATCTATGAACTCTCAGCTTTCAGTGCTTGAGCCGATGTGAAGAACACTAAACTGTGGCATGAGAGGTTTGGTCATCTAAACCTTAGTTCTTTAAAGGAGATGCATAAAAGTGGAATGATTGCAGACCTACCAGAAATTACAGATCTGCCCGATGTATGTGAAGCTTGCATGATGTGGGCAAGCAGCATCGGCAGCCCTTTCCCAAAGAGGCCAATAGGGCAAAGGCTCCTCTAGAGCTCATTCACATGGACCTCCGTGGAAAGATGGAGATAGAATCTTTGGGTAGTTCCTACTACTTTATGCTGCTGATCGATGACTACAGTAGAAGGATATGGATATACTTCCTAAGGACTAAAGATGAGGCTTTTAGTAAGTTCAAAGAATAACATGTAATGGTCGAGAAAGAAACGGGAAAGAAGGTGAAGAAGTTGAGATCAAACAGAGGTGGATATAGAAAAGGGGTACATTTTATTAATGAAAATTTTACAGATAAGGGATTTTTATAATAGGCCTTGAACGCACGTGATATAGAGGGTTTAAACATAGTGACCCCCCTAAGAAGGTAATTAGTACCAAGTGGGTGTACAAGACCACGTACAAGTCCGACGACACGTTGGATAAGTCGGCTCATGGAAAAAGGATTCGCACAAGTACATGGTTTTGATTATCAGGATACTTTTGCTCCCATAGCTCGACTAACCACAATTCATAGTGTTTTGGCTTTAGCTGCCCAGGGAAGTTGGCCTGTGTTTTAGATGGATGTAAAATCCACCTTTCTGAATGGAGATCTTAAGGAGGAGGTATACGTGGAACAACCACCAAGTTTCGTGATCCCCGATTCAGAAGGTAAAATCTATATACTAAAGAAGGCGCTTTATGGGCTAAAACAGGCCCCACAAGCATGGTACTATCAAATTGATGCCTACTTTCTACAAAACGGGTTCAGGAGGAGCCCATCTGATGCAAATTTTTATATCTTCAGAGAAGGAGGTAGGTGTATGATTGTGGTCCTTTATATGGATGACCTTGTCATAACAGGGAACCATGAAGAGAAGATCTCGCACACAAAGCATTTGCTAGGAAGAGAGTTTGAAATGACAGACCTCGGACTGATGCATTTCTGTTTGGGGATTGAAGTTTGGCAAGAGCCAAAATAGATCTTCATTTCACAATTGAAGTATGCTAGAGAGATACTGAAGGCATTTGGCATGGCTGAATGCAAGACAGTTGGCACCCCTATGAGGTTGACATGAAGCTCTCAAACGAGGATTCATCACCACTGGTGGACGGCGTTGTCCTAAACCTCTCGAACCACCCTAGGTACACATCGGAGATCTAGGAAGGGAGAGAACAAGGTGAGCCTAGCACTTGATCCCCTTGCTTGCAATTAGCTAAGCAAGGGTGGAGGAGTGTTTTCCAAGAACTACCCCATCTAAGTGTCCTAAAGCTCTCAAACCACCCTAGGTACACATCGGAGATCTAGGAAGGGAGAGAACAAGGTGAGCCTAGCACTTGATCCCCCATGAAGACGAATTCAATTCCTTCTCATAGGTTTACTTTTTATGCTTGGTTTAAAAGGTTTGTTTAGCTTTGCCTGTTAAAGTTTTGGTTTTTTAATAGTTTTAGATTTTCTAGTTTGCTTTTAAAGTAATAGTATGATTTTAAAGTGTAATAGCGTGAATCATGAAAAGCATGTATGATTTTTTTGAAAGTAGGATCTCTAGATTTGAATTTCAAAATTTGAAACTTGAAACTTGAAATTTGAATTTTTTATTTTAAATTTTGAATTTTGAATTTTGAACTTTAAATTTTAAATTTCAAAATTTGGATTTTCAATTTTTAAATTTAACGTTTGAAGATTTCTCCATGTGGCCAAATCTTCCTAGTGATTTGAAAGAAGATTTGGCCATGTGGCCAAATCTTCCTAGTGATTTGAAAGAAGCTAGCAACATTTGGTAGCACGGCAAATTCTTCCCAAACCCTAATGCTTTGAAATATTTGGCCACACGGCCAAATCTCCCAGAACCTGGTGATTTGAAAGAAGCATGCAAGAGGAGGTTGCACGGCCAAAACTCTCCATACCCTAGTGCTTTGAAAGAAGCCTACAAGATTTGGCCACACGACCAAATCTCCCCAAGTTTGAAAGAACGCCACAACCAAATCTTCTCAGTGCTTTGGAAGAAGTCACCAAGGTCTCAAAGGATTTGGCCGTGCATCCAAATCTTGCTAGCTTCTTTGAAAGCACCAAGGTCTGAGCAGATTTGGCTGTGTGGCCAGATCTTATTGCTTCTTTCAAAGCACTAGTGTCTTAGGAGATTTGGCCATGTGGCCAAATCTTGTTGGCTCCTGTCAAAGCACTAGGGTCTGGGGAGATTTGACCATGTGGCCAAATCTTGTGGGCTTCTTTTAAAGCACCAAGGTCTAAGTAGATTTGGATGTGTGGATAAATCTTGATGGCTTCTTGAAAGCACAAGCGTCTCGGGAGATTTGGTTGTGTGGACAAATCTTGCTATCTTCCTTTCAAAGCACCATGGTCTGTGAAGATTTGGCCATGTAGCCAAATTTTGCTGCCTAAAATTCAAAGCACCAAGGTTTAGGAAGATTTGGTCTTGCAATGAAATCTTGTAAAGCATTTTCATCCTAAGTCACACCATCAGATATCAATATTGAACTATAACAAATGCTATGTACTATGCAGGTGCCACATTGAAAGTGGGGGTTAAAGTCAACTTGCTTGTCAGTGCAAAGATTGTTGCCATTGGGACAATATTCTCTACATCACATGATGACATGTGCCAAGGTGTGCCCTTGGGAGAAAACAATGTATCGGTGGCGATCGATATTTGTATGGATGAAAGTGCACTTCTTCCATTTCCTACAATGGATGCATTCTTAGTCTATGAGGCTCTGGGTAGTGTTGTTCATTGGAAAGCACGATCAATGAGTTGTGTGGACAATGTCAATGGAGCTATTGTACCAATGAATGATATAACATCAGATACCATTGACGTTGAACCTCTATGTGAATATGATGAGTTTTCCATTCGAGAATCATGGAAGGACAAGAAAGTCTTAATATGGGATGAGCAGAAAACTAAGAGCATTGTAAAGGGTGTTGTTTTGTATGTCTACCCATTTGAACCTATAAATTTTGAGATGCTTGGTGAAGGTAATCTAGGTGTGGGAATTGAAAAGTATCATAGTGATGTATCAGGCATTGATACCATCCACTTAATAAAATCGCCCATTGCACAAATAACCTTTTTAGATGAAACTTCATTAAGAATCGATGACACCATGAATTCTTCAAGTGGTTCTGGGAAAAAGCACATGGAAGATGAGGACCCAATGGAAAAATCCACAAAAAAGAGGCGTTACTACATGATAAAGAGAAAAGCTAAAAAACATGGCATGCCATTAGCATCATCTAGACTCACAAGGGATGCAGTCATAAAAGTATCTATGATTGATTGTTGTAAACAAAATTTTTGTCAATTTGCCGATCATCAAATGATATCCAAATTATGCATAGAGTATTGGGGCCAAAGTTTGGAGGCTTGCACCAATTATGTATATGACACTCTTGGGGTTGCTTGTCGAAAAGATGACAATGGGCAGTTCAAATATGTCTTTTCATTGAATGGTATTCAAGTTTGTTGTAGAGCATGGTATGAAATGCATGGTATTCCAAAAACAATATTTTATCGATACAGGGAACAATTTGAAATTGGTATACGAAGGTGCATACATGGTAATAAAGGAATCGTGCGGAGAGGTTGGGGCCACACAGAACTAGGTAGAGCCATAATCGAAGATTTTGTGGATAACAATTCTGAGCGTATGCCACACAAAAGTAGAACACTTCAGGATGGAACAAGGGAAACACAGTTGGTGATACCAGATGTATACAAGCAAATTGATATTCTCTATGAAGTTAACATGCAATTAAAGCATAGTTTGGGTTGTAAGGAGATGTCAACTTCCACATTCAACCGCATATGGAACTCTAAATTCAAGCATGTAACTTTGTCAAAAACAAGTGAATTCTCTAAGTGTGGTTTATGTAGTGCAATCAAGGCTCAGCTTGCAACGACAAAATGCCAAAATGAACGTAATAAGTTGATGGAAGATAGAAGAAAACACATGTTACAACAAAAAAGTTGTAGAAATGTGTACTACACTTGGTGCAGATTTTCTGAAATGTATCCTCAGACATACTTGTGCATTATCCATGATAAGATGGACCAAAAGAAGACAGCCATCCCTAGATTACGCAATCATTCAAAGGACACAAAAAAATCCTTACGCAATCGTTCAAAGGATCACTTAGATGTGATAGTTGGTATCAAGTAGTATGTACGCTTTTGGGAAAAATGGGCACACCTGCAAGGTCCAGAAGCATCTTTCACAAAGTTTTACAAGCCAATAGTGAAGTATTGGAAGAACATGATTGATGAGCTTGATAAACCAAACAATAGTGTAGAGGGCATGTACGAGAGATTTTGGCCAAAGACACAACATATTGATTGTGTGCAAGTAGTTGATAATGAAAACGATGACTTTCAAGGAATTGAAGAGTTGAATGATCATTACTGTGGACCTCAAACGAAAAAGCCAAAAGAATCATTTGATCCAATGGTTGATGTACAAAAAGGACACTTTCTTTTGGTCCGATCAGCAGAAAAAATTTACCCAATTTGGCTAGGCATTGCTCAAACTGATGTACAGAAGGATAATAAATCTAAAAATTTCAAGAAGGTTTTCATACAATATTGGGCACCTATATGCAAAAGACACAATGCACAAATTGAGGAGGTGTATGCAAATTGTTGGAACAAGATTTGGATGTGCAATAAAGGTGATCCTCCACGTTGGGAATCTATTGATGCTATTGTATGGTCATGGGTTCCAAAATGTAACCTCTCAAAGAAGGTTTCCTCGAAGAGCAGCAACCTCCCCATCAAGGTGAAGATACCAATCATTGCACGCAAGCAAGCTTTATCCAATTTGTCTCATAGAATAGATTCTGACTCTGATGCTGACTCCACAATGGAGTGCATGACTTTTTTTTCCTTGCACAACAATAATTTATTTGAATACTGACAAATATTTGGAAGGTATGACATTGATCTTTTTTCTTTATCTTTTTTTTTGCAGACCATTGCTTTGTGGTTGCAAGTTCTACACACTCGACAAAATATCAAGGACTAGTGTTGCATTCTTACTTTTTCTCCAACTAAACTAAAATGGTGTTTTTGAACACCACCTTTTTTTGAGAAGAGGCAAAAAATGCTTCGTTAAACTCAAACATATGATGTTTTTTTCTCGGCTAATGCAGAACAGGCACACTCCAAATTGTGACTTTCATATACACGGCCAAATCTAGGGAGAAAGTCAATGGAGTGCACTCAATGCATTGTAATTGTAACCCCTCAAAAAATACCATGCATTGGTCGAAACCTCAACATTTGACATTTTATTTATGTTGATGCAAACCATGCACATTTGCAAGATTTGGATGGACTACCAAATCTATGGGGAAAATCAATGAAAAACATTGAATGTTACATAATTACAACCCCTCAAAAGCTCCCAAATTATCAAGATTTTCCCAAATTCTCTAATATGGTGTTTTGGCCACATTTTTCCACATATATCTACTCCCATATCCCAAGTCTATGATACTCCCTTGGTCTCTTCCCAATTTTATAATACGTTCAAACATCTAGGAGGACAAGTGGAGGGTTGGCACAAGGAATCTTGCCACCTCATCCTACTTTCCCCATTATTTAACTTGCACTCTTGGACCTTCTATACCTCCCCCACATGGGCCTATCCTATATGGAGGAAATAACCCAATATAATATCCATCTCCACCTATTTTATATTACTTCTCCCATATACTTTGGGCCATATCTCACTAAATGCAGGCATGGGACCGCCTAGGTGGAGGGGTGGTACATGGAGGAACTATGCCACCTTACATTTTATAATATTACTACCATGGATTATGTACAACACACCTTATGGGTCCTCTTACGTGGAAGGGTGGCACATGGTCATGCCCTGCCACCTCAACCCTGGGCCCTATGCACACCATATTTTATTATGCTATTGCCACACATACAAACACACACACATATTTATGCCTTTTTCCTTAGACAAATTTATCCATAATAGTTCCCCCCCCTAGGTAGGGAATGCACAGCATTTCCATGCCTGGGTCCATCACGCACAAAGAAGGGCTTGAGGTAACGCTTGTTGATCACCTTCTTGCCTTATATCTCATGTAGCTCCCAAATTTGTACAGACCCATTGCTACATTCCTTGATGACTTTGTATGGACCGGTCCACAATGGAAGGAACTTCTTATCCATTTGGTGGTCCAATCTATTATCAAAGCATTGCATAACATTCCCCTCAGCAAATTGTCTTTCCCATCCCTTGCGAATCTTAGTATCCAAGCGGGCCTTTTGTTGATTCTTTTGAATCTCTATTTGATGTAGGGCAAGGCATCGGGTTTCATCTAGCTTCTCAAGTTGCACCAACCGGGCCTCTACATGTTCATCTTCTGTCATCCTCTGTTCTTGTGCCAATCTCAAAGCCGAAATCTCTATCTCTAGTGGTAAAACGGCCTCAGTACTGTACACCAACTCAAAAGGAGTGTGACCTGTAGACGTTTTATGATTGATGTTGTAAGCCCATACGGCTTCTGTGACCTTCTGATCCCACTAGCTCCTGTTCCCTATAGCCATTTTTCCAATGGTTTTACAAAGGAGGCCATTGGTCCGCTCCATTTGACCCATGGATGCTGGATAATAGATGCTAGAAGTGCGATGATCAATACCCATGCGATCCATGAGTAACTCCACTGCTTCATTTAAGAATGGACTCCCATTGTCAGATACTATTTCCATGGGTGTCCCAAACCTTGTGCAGATACGTTTAAATATGAAATTTGAAACTACCTTACCATTTTCTACAGGGAGGGCGATAGCTTTAGCCCACTTAGTAACATACTGAGTGGCTATCAAAAGATACTTCTTTTTGCAGGCAGTCATGGGTAGGGGCCCGCCGACAAAATCTATTCCCCACTTCTGAAATAGATGGATGGACATCACTGGGTGATGTTGCCTAGGGCGCAAATCCTTCCTATCAAAGAATTGGCATGGTTCACAAGTTTTGCAATGCATAGTGACATCCTTGAACAAGGTCGGCCAATAGTACCTAGAAAATTAAAATCTTCTTAGCTGTATAGTCACTGGCATAGTGGCCTCCACAAAATCCATCATGATAATGATTCAATACCTTAGGTACTTCATCTACATCAATGGCCCGTCTGAGTACCCCATCCATGCCTTGATGGTACAACACCCCATCAAAGAGGGTGTAGCGCCTACTATCTTTGCGGATCTTCTTTCTCTCATAGCTAGTACTTTCTGGAGGAAAGGAGAAAGCAGTCAGAATCCTGTAGATATTGCCATACCATCCCCAACTTCTATGGCCGCTACAAGGGTTACATCGAGGCACTCCTCTAAATCAATCAAAGCATTCTTCAAGTTGGAACAACCCCCTTTTACAATTTTGAAAGAAAAATCATATTCTTGTAGGACTGCCAACCCTTTGGCCAACCGGCCCATGGGATTGGGTGATTGAAGAACTTGCTTTGCAAGACCATTGCTAGAGATTATAATGAAGGACTTTCTAGCCACATAATGCTTAAATTTCTCAATGCAGAACACCAAAGACAAGGCATGCTTGTCAGCCTCAGAGTAGCATCGTTCAGTTTCGAGAAATTGTCAAGAAGCAAATCGAATAGGATACATGAACCGATCCTCCCCTTGCTAGAGAAGAATACCCGCCAGAGTGTGCTCACCAAACCCATGATTGATATAGAAAGTCTTTGACCAATCAAGATTGCATAGAATGGGTTATAAAGCTAGAGCATTCTTGATTTTTGCAAACCCATGATCACAATCCTCATCCCAAGAGAAATCAACCCCATCTTTTAATAGCATAGTCATGGGTTATGTCAAAGCAGCATATTGATCAATGAAGCAGCCATAGTATCCTACTAGATTGACAAATGAGCATACCTAATGTTTGGTTGTTGGCGGGGAGAGCTTGAAGATGGCTTCTACCTTCTCGGGGTTAGGTTTGATGACCTTGGATGAGACAATATGTCCCAGTAACCTCCCTTGAGTGGCTCCAATGGTGCATTTACTAGGGTTGAGACTGCCATTTGCATCATTAACCCTTTGGAAGGCCAACCTAACCTTCATGAGTGCTCCTTATGTGCTGAGAATATACAGAAATCGTCTAAAAGCACCTCCAAGAAATCCCCCAAATATGGAGCAAACACCAACTGCATAAATCTTTGAAAGGTAGCAGGAGCATTGGTGAGGCCAAATGGCATTACTTTGAATGCAAACGTCCCCCAGGGTGTGGCGAATTTGGTTTTAAGCACATCTTCTTCAATAATTCTAATTTGATAAAACCCAGAGTAACCATCACAGAAAGTATACATCTCATGACCACTTACCTTCTCAAGAATGAGGTCTTGAAAGGGCAGAGGATGATGATCCCTCTTGGTGGCCGCATTGAGATTCTTATAGTCGATGCAAACCCACCACTTGTTTTTCTTTGGGATGACTACCACTAGTTAAACCCATTCAGTATTGTGAACCAGAACAATAAACCCAACTTCTACAAGCTTCTTCAACTCTGAGCGCAAAGCATCGGTCTGTAGGGGCCCTAATCTCTGAAACTTCTAAGCCACTGGCTTAGCATGAACAGGCTTTAGCTCTATCTTGTGTTCTATAGCATCACATGGTGAACGTGGTGGTAGCTAGTTGCAAAGAGGTCAGGGAAACCTTTGAACGTTTCTAGAAACTCATCTTTCTCACTTGGAGTGAGGTCTAGGGAAAGCATAGATTCAAGCTATTGAGGACTAGCTGTTACCTTTTCTATGGGTGGCGGGTCAAAGAAGACACCTCCATCATGTCAACTTCCTCCTCTAAGAATTTCTCCACCCCGTTTGATTCTTCCATTGATTCAGACACCAAGGATGAGAGAGTATCACTGTCTTGCTCCTCTTCTTCTTCTGGTTTCGTGGCACCTAGTTGCACTAGGATCTTCTCCTTAGAAGCACCAAAAGACATGCATCCTGTCTTCCAATAGTTGACTGCATCACTCTTTCTCAACCATGGTTTCTCAAGTATGGCTGGGTAACTCCTGCTTGTATCTTCGATGTACAATGTGACATTTTTGATATGCAAGCACATAGAACTCTTTGGGACCAAGATGAAATCATTCCTAAGATATACTTGCAAGATATCAAGAGAACTTTTATTGACGGGGAAAAAGTTGAGATGTTCTCTTGATCAAGAGAAGTGTTAGCACTTGGCATATTTAAGGGCTATGCTGAGAATCTTCTTTGTATGGTAGAGGTAATTAAGTTGACTAGTGAAGGGGTCATTCAAAATGCAATGGATAATATCTCACATCTAGAGGTCCTTAATACTACATCTCATGTTCAGGTTCATAACATTGTCAAATGGGGGTTAGCTTTCTTGAAATCAAATTTACCTCTATTAAGAAAGTCTCCTTCAATGTGGTGGAAGATACAAGAAAGTATTATGAGAAGAAAAGAACTGCACAAACAGGCTTGAAATTAAGAAATCATGGCATCTCTAAAGATTACCATAGTGGCATGCTTTCAGGTATTGAGGATAGTATATAAGTGATGTTGATGCACGAGAGGTTGCAAGTGACTCCAATATGCTCACTGGTATAGAGGACGTGTCTTGTGTTTTCAGTGACTCGAACATGCTCACTGGTATGGAAGACTCATCGACCCAAACATGCTAGCAGGTATAGAAGACTTGTCTTGTATTGAAAGCGACTCAAACATGCTCACTAGAATTGTTGATATTAATGATGATCATGGTCATGATGTTATCATTGAAATGGAGGATAGAGATGGGAGGACATGTAAGACTTGTGATGGTCCTAATGTACTTACTAGCATGGAGCATATGGATGTAAGAACATCTAATTGTGTAGAAGAAGCAGTTCAACCACAAAATTCAAGAGGCATTGGCAACCGGGTTGACTTTAATGAACAAGTTGTCTACTAGATTTCCAATTCCAAGATATTATAAAGTGACATCAAATAATTCCCAAGGGCACTTTACATTTGATTTTATAGATGAAGATTCAAGAGAAATAGTTTCAATGCTAGATAATGGACCCACAACTCCAAAATGCAAGAGACTGAATTCACAAAAAGAAAGTATGTGTGTCAAGAGGCGACGAATCATGGCACCAATTTTGAAACCCAAGAGACATGTAATGTTATCTGAGGAGAATATAGAAAGGACTCTTATGCACATTTGTTGCATGAAACTTTGCATAAGAATAGTTGTAAAAGATGATTGTGAAGCTATGCACATCAGCATTTGGAGTAAGACAGGGACTAATAGACATAACTATCTGCTTCAAGAGTTTTCTTGTTTTCTTCATTGAGGTGATAAGGACTCGAGGACAAGACACTGTAAACCCAAATTGAAACCCATGGTTAATGGGACATCTATATGTAATTGAGGATATCGATGGTTAATTGGACTATCACATGGTACATATTGGACCATCTGGGCAGAGGTAAAAGACAAAGTGGTTCATAAAACTCATGGAAATGCCTACAAACTTAAAGGAAAAAGAAGCACTAGAAATGCAACTACAACATTAAAGAAAATCCTTGAGGATCATGCATTACCACAACTTCATCTTCCACAAACAATTTCAAATGGAAGTGTGAAATGCCAACATCGTCTTCCTTTGGGAATGACAAAGAAGGCTGTGCTAGAAACAATCGATAAAAATTTACAAGATAGAGAAGAGAGCATGATTTCAATTGAAAACTTGTATAAATTTTGGTGTGGACAATTTTTCCATGTCAAGACCCCATCAAAGCGAAGGATGTCAAGATGCAAGACATGTGATAGATTGAAAAATTCCATTGAACATAGTAAATGTGAGCACAAGCGCAGAAAATATATAAGATGGCGAACAATCCATTTAACTCATGTGCAAGATGGTATATTGTTGTATGCCTCTTGGAGAGAGGAAGCTCTTTTGCACATCAAAAAATCCATGTGCATTACCATTGATGGCTTGGATCAGAATACAACACATTACCAAGGTATAGACGTACCCCCTCCCCATAGGATGGTAAGCGTGGACTAAAAACACATTTTTGTGGAGTATTAATGCATGGATTTTGACTCTTTTGCGATGTATGGATTGATTTCTTGCATGAACACGATAGTAACCAAGTGGAAACATCCATCGTGAAAACAATACGGAAGGTAAGAGATGCACATTGTGTTTACCTCACACCTTGCATATACAGGCTGATAACTACTGGAGAGAAAACAAGAATAGATATATATTTGGTTTATTCTCTATGCTGGTTGGTTTGAAAATATTTAAAGAAGTGGAAGCTATTTTTCTTCTTGTCGGTCATACACATGAAGACATAGATCAAATATTTAGTGTTATCTATGGTGAGTTAAAGTCAAGGGATGTTCTGATATTGGATGATCTGATGTCTCAAATTGGGAAAAACATTGGAGGCTCTCGAAAGGAGGAATTACAAGTGGCTATCTTGGAGAGAATGGTACATTTGAGGGCATTCATAGATCCACATTTAAAAGGGGCAGATGATGCATTAATAGGGAACACAAATCCATAATATTTTTTATTTAGTATGCATAACGATATTCCAATGATGCAATGGAAGCACTACTTACTGGATGGAGATCATTTATGGAGTGAGCCATATGCTTTATTACAAAGAATAACTCCATTGGAGGAAACTAGATCTGTTATTGCAAAGAACAAAGCATTTGATGTAGATGAAATGAAAGGCTTGGATGCCTTTATTAAACATCTTCAAAGTATGATGCAAAAATATCCTGAGCAAGAAATAAATAATGGGGAGATAATCAAGTTAGTTGAGGCACTTGTCGAATATTTACCAAAAAAATAAAATTTAATGAGCATTGAATACTTTTGAATCTTTTTGTCTAGAAGAAGTTATGGCACCGAGATCCACATTGGATACAAATATTGCAACAATAGACGAGGAAGAAGCTGAGCAGTTCCTCTTACCTAAGAAATATTGTGGTAGGAAGGGGATAAACCCTTACAAGAGTTTGTACCATCTGATGAGATTGAAGAGGGTATGTTTGTTGCATTTTGAGAATCTCATGCAAATTTAGAGTTCGATGAACAAGGTGGCTCAATTTGGGTGGTGTGACGTCAAAATTTTATATTTTTAACTTGGCATTGATATTGTTTTTCTCTATGTTTGATAAGGGTTTGAGTATCAAGTGATAGCCTAGCGGCTCTCACTTATTTCTATTTTCTATGATATTGTATGGGATTGAGAGGATGAATGGAATGGCTCATTGTAAATACCATAGGTATGAATTATAAATACCTTGGTATGGGGTGAGAGTTATTTGTGTATGGGATATTATGAGTTTTTTAGAAAATAGGAAGAGTGAGTCATATAAAGAGGTGGGCTCATGTCCATGTGTTCCAATAATATAAGAGAGGCCACATGCCAAGCGTGTGGAAGGCATGTGAAGGAGTGTGAAGTCAAGAGGAATCCTTCTAGAACTCCTATGTGGAATAAGGAGGATGTGGACATGTGGAAAAGAGAGGGTCCCTATGGGCTCCATGTGGGGAGACTCTTGACTTTCTCAATATTTTAAGAGTCTTGAGCATCTTTTGATGGGACACATGGCAAGAGTAGCCAAAAAGGACATGGATGGTGGCATACGTGCTTATGTGATTGATGGGGAAAAGAATCTACAGGCAGCAATTGTAAATGGGTGAAGGAGGGTGAGTACAAAATCTCTATAAAAGGAGCCCTCCTCTCCCTTGTTCATCAATCTCTTCCACCATTAGGCCTCATGTTGCTGTAGCTCTAGTCTCCCCAAGCCTCTTCCATGAGCCTTCTCTCCCTCTTAAAGATATTCTCTTATGTAGACTCTTGAGTCCATCTCTCTCTAGTTTATTCTCTCTGTATGAGTAGTCTTGGAGCTTCCGCTCCCTCTTGTATGTATGAAACCTCTTCTTCTCCCTTGTGTTTGTAGTGTTGGAGTGGATTCTCACTCTATTTGTAATGGTGGTCACTTCAGGTTCTCTCTCTCTTGAGTGTCTCTTCCCTTTTCTTTCTTTCAAAGCCTTAAAAGTTCTTTCTATTCGGTTGCTCACTATGCACACATGGTCCATCTGTTTCCCGAGCTACCATGCAAACTTCTTCCCCTCTTCTAGGAAAAATCTATGAGGGGTGGATCGTTGATGAAAGTGGAGTCTTGAGGGAGCATCCTACTCAGGCGAAATTAGCCTGGGTGGAGGGTAGTTTTCATGACAGTTTGACCCCCTGTTAGTGTTTTGCTCATAACTTTCTGCTCGATAGTCCGATTGTAATGAAATTTGTATTAGCGCAAAGCTCTTTTCAAGCACATGTTTATATGTGATCAGATCTGGAATTAGATACTATTGCAAAAAGTTATGAGTCTCTGTGTCTGACAGTCTGTTTTCATGATAGTTTTTACCCCCTTCCAGTAAACTGTCCATATCTCTTCAACCATCTCTCTATTTTCAATGAAACTTATATCAGCGCGAAGCGCATCTCAAGGTGCATCTCTGTGCTTCACTCTCTGATATCATGTCTCTACTGAAAGTTATAGGCCTCTGTGTCTAATGACAGTTTGTAGAGTGTTTTGAGCTAAGTGTAAAGGTGTCTATGAAGGAGGTGCAATGCTTCCTCGGAATCTACCCTTCTGACCTAATCATCCCCTTTAAACTCCTAGATATATATCAATTCATGTTATGTTGAGCCGCAAGATCTTCTTTCAACAACGTATCGCTCTTCTCTTTGGTGCAGACTAGCTCGCTGAGATTATGGCCTCTGCTGATCCTTTCCTTCTCCCTATGCTTGATTATAACATCACTTGGGATGTTACCATCTTCATTCTCATCTAAGGGAGGAAAGTATGGTGTAGTATCTTGGCATAAAAGTTTGTTTTCTAATGTCCCATTCTCAATGATAAATATCTTTGTCAGTCAGTTCGAAAGCAGTAGGAAGTAAAGGGGTGCATGAAGTTTATTACCCCCAACTTCATGTCACATCTTTTAGTGGAGATGCCGGGTACGTTTGATATTGGATTCATCCCACCTTACTAAACAGTCTTGGGTATACTTGATTGCATGTTATGCCTAGAAGAGGCATGTGTTTTGATGAGATAAAGAAGATGCCTGGAAGAACTCCGTTAGAAGAGATTGCAACCCGTTTAAGATAACTTGAAGATTGTGAAGGTGATGCTCAAGCTATTCGCACAGTCACCATGATCATATCCTTTATTTTTGCATTGTTGAATATGTTGGTAAATCGACAATGCCGGTAACAGGCACAATGATAGATTGGGGATTGTTCCATGCACTGGCAGCTTAGTGTGAAGAAGAGTTGAGTCTTTGGGTAGTTTTCGACTATAACAGTGGAGTGGTGATTCTTAATGCTTTCAACTTCTTTTGCTATGCAAATGATGAAAAGCACAATATCTTGAAGCTTTTATGTGTACTTCCTATTGTGAGAAGGGTGATTCTAGAATGCATGTATACACAATGTTTTCATGGTGCTGGTTGGTCACTTATTTTTGAAGATTTTGTTGAGGATCACATTGTGGAGGGTTTTCAACAAGTGGTTATGCATAATAAGTTGGTCTTGTTATACTAAGGCTCTGTGGGATCTTGTTCGGATCTTGTTTGGGATATTATTTGGATCTTGGTGTTTCCTTTTTGTGTTTCATCATGGTGAAGATTCCAGTGTTTCGAGGGACCCAAGGGGAAGACCCGGAGTCTTATCTTTGGGATTTTGTTCAAGGATGCCGGCTTTCTGGATGGTCCATGAAGGATCGGGCGGAGATTTTGCCTGATTTTCTTGAAGGTGTAGCCTTGAGTTGGCATGAGACCTTACCGGACTCTAGCAAGGAGTACTGGGACCAAGTGGTGGCAGTAATGAAGCAGAGATTCGGGGCAGTGGAGTCGCCAAATGCTTTGATGTTGCAATTGGACCGGTTCTATCAAGGAGAGGGTGAGGTTGTCTCTTCTTTGGCAATCCGATATGAAACTTTATGGACAAAGTATGAAAGGGCAGCTTTGCGAGCTATGGCATCTGCATCATCGGCCCCTCAAAGTCTCTCAGGGATGGAGCACTTAAAGATGAGAAAATTTGTTATGGCTTTGGAGCCTCGTCTTCGCTCAAAAGTAATGAGTAAAGATCCAACAACATACGTGGAGGCACTTCGCATTGCGACCAAGAAAGAAGCTTCTCTAAAGATCGAATCCTCTTTTGTGTCTTCAACAGCTTCAACTTCTAAGGTGGAGGTAATGGGAACTCCTCAAGTACCAAAGTCCTCTGAGTTAGATCATAATATCTCCCAATTGATGGCAGAGTTTGCTGATTTGAAATTGCATTTGGTTAATGCACGACAACCTAGAGCACCAAAGAGTGAAGATAGGCCTCAAGACAGGAGTGGGGTCACTTGCTATGAATGTAATGAAAAAGGTCATATCACCCCGAGTGTCCTAGATTGAGAAAGAAAGAAGAAAAACAAGTATCCTTGTTAGAAGCTTCTTCAGGGGATGAGGAAAGAGAGGTAATGATGGCTAAACGGGGGCGTGGTAAAGCAAAAGAAGAAGAAGAAAGCAAGGAAGAAGTAGATGAGGAACATCAGGAAGAGGAACACCGTAGTAAAAAAAAGAAGACATTTAAAAGGAGAATTAGCTAGTCAGACTTTCCTTTAGGACAAGGAATTGGAAGCTATGACTTGTTGTCCGACCTTAAAGAAAAGGAAGCTCATATCACCTTTGGTCAATTACTTGCTTTGTCTCCGAAACTACGGAAGGAATGGGGAAAACTAGCAAGCACAAGAGTGTCAAAGAAGAAAAAGAAGAAAAGTGCCATTCCTGTTGTTCAAAAGGTAGATATAGATGTTGGTGATGATGTACCTGTGGTTGATGTGATCATTGATGGTCAAGTGATTTCTAATGTGTACATTGATGGAGGTGCATCGATTAATGTCATGAGTGAGAAGACCATGATAGATGCTGATTTAAAATACTCTAGTACTACCTCTCCTTATTGCATCAAATTGGCTGACAACACTAGGGTTAAGACCTTGGGAGTTGTGAAGAATCTAGAAGTGGATGTATGTGGAATTTCTGTGCTGACTACTTTTCAGGCGATCCCTACCAAGCCAGATGCACGTGCCTATCCATTGATTTTGGGAAGGCCTTGGCTACGCAAGGTGAAGGCGAAAGTGGGATACTGGAGAATTGATTTTGCAAGGAAATGATAAGAAGGTGTGCTACAACATCAGAAGCCGCAAAAAGGAAGTTGTCAAGGAGGAGTCTTCAACGTCAGAGAGTTCAAGCTCTGACTTAACCGATGAAGAAGAAGAGACAGGGTGTAGCTCCGAGGAGTCCAACTCAGAGGATGAGGTGGAAGGAGTGGCCTTTGGTCTTTGTCTTGGTGCTGATCGGGATGATTCAGGAAGGAACAAGGTGGTGGTGCAAGAAGATCTTGTAGAGACACTTCATGTGGAGGATGTGGAGCACACTAAACGATGCCAATGCAATGAAAAGCTTCTTGGTGATTCTCTATCAGGTAGTGAGAAGCTCTAGTACCTGGATATGCTAGATGATTTTCCATGTCTCTTTGCAGCAAGTTATTCACAGGTTCGACGAGTCTCTCTTGTGGAGCACAAGATCGAGTTGAAGCCAGAAAGCAAGCCGGTTGTGCAACGCTTAAGGCGATTGGGGGTGATCCAAGCTGAGGCACTAAAGAAAGAGGTAACACAACTACTTGAGGCGGGATTCATCTTTCCTGTTGATGATTCAAAATGGATATCTCCTATAGTTGTCACACAAAAGAAAGGAAATAAGTGGCGAGTTTGTGTGGACTTTTGTCCTTTGAATGCATGCATTAAGAGGGATCATTTTCCTTTACCATTCCAAGATGAAATACTAGACCAAGTAATAGGGCATGAGATGTATTCTGTATGTGATGGGTATTCTGGGTACTTTCAAATTCGTATTCGGGAGGAAGATCAAAAGAAAACATCATTTGTCACACCTTGGGGAGTTTTTGCTTACATAGTGATGCCTTTTGGGTTGACCAATGCACCAGCTACATTTTAAAGGTTCATGAGTCAAGTTCTTGAGCCTTACTTGGGAAAGTTCATAAGGGTGTTTTTGGATGATTTTTGCATTTATTCTCGGCACATAGATCACATGGAGAAGTTAAAGATGGCCTTAGCTAGGATTGATGAAGCAAAAGGGTGTCTAAATCCTAGCAAGTGTCATTTGGCTCAAACAAAAGTAGTCTTGTTGGGGCATATTTTGTCTGAAGAAGGCTTGCAAATGGATCCTGACAAGGTTCAAGCAATCATGGCATTGCCAAGTCCTGAGAGTGTCACTGGTGTTCATAGAATTCTAGGAAAGAGCAAGTATTATCAACGCTTTTGTGATGATTTCACAGAGATAGTGCATCCCATGAACTTGTTGACAAGAAAAGGAGTTTCTTTCCAATGGGGTGTGGAGCAACAAGAGTCTTTCCAGCTACTTAAGGAGGCCATGAGTAAGGGCCCAATATTGAAGCCCCCTGATTGGTCTCAAGACTTTTATGTAAATCCAAGTGTATCTTTGCATTCAGTTGGTGCTGTATTGCTACAAAAAGGAGAGGCATGTAGAATGCAACCCATCTATTATGCCAACCGATAGCCTACAGATGTGGAAACAAGGTATGAAGAAATGGAGCAGCAAGCTCCCTCTTTGGTGTTTTCCATCAGAAAGTTTCGCTCCTATTTATTACCTCAACCATTTTTCTTCCTTACCTCTCAGTCTGTATTAGCATATCTAGTTTGCAAGCCTAATCCTGGGGGGAGATTCGTAAAATGGTTGTTAGAGCTTCAAGAGTTCTCTTTCTCTTTTGTCACTGAAAATACCACTAGGTCCACTATGGCAGATTTGCTCACAGGATGGGAGGATCTAGGAGAAGAAAAGAAATGTAAGGAGAACATTAAAGATGAAAGGGATACACTACCAACAGCTTTCATTTTGTATTTTGATGGGGCTTTTAGTACTTCATGCCAACAAGGAGCCGGGGGGATAGTCTTGATGAATCCTAAAGGTCAAGAGGTATGGGCAAGAGGACAAGAGCTTCTAGGTATCACAACTAACAATGCAGCTGAGTATAATGCTTTGATTCTTGGTTTGGAGAATTGTCTTCAAAGTCAAGTTAAAGAATTGGAAGTAAGAGGAGATTCTCAGCTTATTATAAAGCAAATACAAGGGCATTACAAGACAAGAAGTCCTCATTTGAAGGAGCTTAATCAAAAGGCTATGGCACAATGTAGTCGCTTCAATTTTTGCAAGTTTGTTCATATAAACAGAAAAGAAAATCAAAGGGCAAATGAGTTAGCTAAAGCCATTGTAGTGCCAGACCGAGGGGTGGTTTCTTGGGTAGACACTGGATGGCCAAAACTACAAGATGTTCAGCAATATGTGGAAGAAGGCATGTTTCCTTGAGGGTTAACTCCACAAAAGAAGCAGAGATTGGTTACTTTTGGCCACGCCTCCATAACGATGTATATGAATGTCACGAATGGAACCTATCAACTTGAGGATGTTGATGGCATGGTGATACCCAGATGCACCCATGAGTATCGCCTTAAATTCTTCTATGCTCGACCACCTTGAGGGCCAGTAGACCCTCTCTGTACTAGAGAGGATCTGCTGGGGGGGGAAGATGTGACACCAAAAATTAATACTTTTAACTTGGCATTGATATTGTTTTTCTCTATGTTTGATAAGGGTTTGAGTATCAAGTGATAGCCTAGCGGCTCTCACTTATTTCTATTTTCTATGATATTGTATGGGATTGAGAGGATGAATGGAATGGCTCATTGTAAATACCATAGGTATGAATTATAAATACCTTAGTATGGGGTGAGAGTTATTTGTGTATGGGATATTATGAGTTTTTTAGAAAATAGGAAGAGTGAGTCATATAAAGAGGTGGGCTCATGTCCATGTGTTCCAATAATATAAGAGAGACCACATGCCAAGCGTGTGGAAGGCATGTGAAGGAGTGTGAAGTCAAGAGGAATCCTTCTAGAACTCCTATGTGGAATAAGGAGGATGTGGACATGTGGAAAAGAGAGGGTCCCTATGGGCTCCATGTGGGGAGACTCTTGACTTTCTCAATATTTTAAGAGTCTTGAGCATCTTTTGATGTGACACATGACAAGAGTAGCCAAAAAGGACATGGATGGTGACATACGTGCTTATGTGATTGATGGGGAAAAGAATCTACAGGCAGCAATTGTAAATGGGTGAAGGAGGGTGAAAAAATCTCTATAAAAGGAGCCCTCCTCTCCCTTGTTTATCAATCTCTTCCACCATTAGGCCTCATGTTGCTGTAGCTCTAGTCTCCCCAAGCCTCTTCCATGAGCCTTCTCTCCCTCTTGTAGATATTCTCTTATGTAGACTCTTAAGTCCATCTCTCTCTAGTTTATTCTCTCTCTATGAGTAGTCTTGGAGCTTCCGCTCCCTCTTGTATGTATGAAACCTCTTCTTCTCCCTTGTGTTTGTAGTGTTGGAGTGGATTCTCACTCTATTTGTAATGAAGGTCACTTCAGGTTCTCTCTCTTGAGTGTCTCTTCCCTTTTCTTTCTTTCAAAGCCTTAAAAGTTCTTTCTATTCGGCTGCTCACTATGCACACATGGTCCATCTGTTTTCTAAGCTACCATGCAAACTTCTTCCCCTCTTCTAAGCAAAATCTATGAGGGGTGGATTGTTGATGAAAGTGGAGTCTTGAGGGAGCATCCTACTCAGGCGAAATTAGCCTGGGTGGAGGGTAGTTTTCATGACAGTTTGGCCCCCTATTAGTGTTTTGCTCATAACTTTCTGCTTGATAGTCCGATTGTAATGAAATTCATATCAGCGCAAAGCTCTCTTCAAGGTGCATGTTTATATGTGATCAGATCTTGAATTAGATACTGCTGCAAAAAGTTATGAGTCTTTGTGTCTGATAGTCTGTTTTCATGACAGTTTTTACCCCCTTGCAGTAAACTATCCATATCTCTTCAACCGCCTGTCTGTTTTCAATGAAACTTATATCAGCACGAATTCCATGTCAAGGCGCATCTCTTTGTGTGCTTGACTCTCTGATATCATGTCTCTACTGAAAGTTATAGGCCTTTGTGTCTAATGATAGTTTGTAGAGTGTTTTGAGCTAAGTGTAAAGGTGTCTATGAAGGAGGTGCAATGTTTCCTCAGAATCTACCCATCCGACCTAATCAGCCCCTTCAAACTCCTCAATATGTATCAGTTCATGTTATGTTGAGCCGTAAGATCTTCTTTCAACAACGTATCGCTCTTCTCTTTGGTGCAGACTGGCTCGCTGAGATTATGGCCTCTGCTGATCCTTTCCTTCTCCCTATGCTTGATTATAACATCACTTGGGATGTTACCATCTTCATTCTCATCTGAGGGAGGAAAGTATGGTGTGGTATCTTGGCATAAAAGTTTGTTTTCTAATGTCCCATTCTCAATGATAACTATCTTTGTCAGTCAGTTCGAAAGTAGAAGGAAGTAAAGAGGTGCGTGAAGTTTATTACCCCCAACTTCATATCACAGTGGCAAAGGTTTCTCATATAGCAAGGGATCAAAAGGGAATGCCTATAGCATTCACATCATTATGGTATGAACCAAAGCCTTTGAAAAGTCTCCCCAAAAAATACACAATGAAACAATTGTATGATCAGGGTTGCTTGCAAAAGAAATGTGAATGGATTCCAAATAAAGAGGGCCTGACAGAGGTGGAAGTGAGTAGCATTATTCATTGCTCGAAATCAAGGACTCAAAGTTACAAAAAGAAGCATGGCTACGATGTTGAAAAATGTATCACAATTCTTGATCCTAGCATTACACATATTAAACATCATTTGACTAGGCTTAACCCTGTTGGGATATCTCAAGGTGTATGCCTCAGGCACACCTTATGTTTCTATGTGTGAGTGCTAGAGGCACAGTTAGGTGCCCACAAGCACAGTTAGGTGGTGGAGAGCCACATAGGATGATTGAGAGAATCTAGGAGCAGATTGAGGAGATGATTGTGGAGCTCTGAAGTCATCAATGATGTCAGTGAGCATGTATGAGGTGCCTACTTAAGGACCTCACTCTTCTTCATTCTACAAGCAAGTAATGCAAGTATTCTGAGTTTGTGTCCACTCTTTCCTTTCCTTTCAGTGTTCCAACATGGTATCAGAGCCCTTTGATCCCCCTTGAGCCCATTTCTGCCACATCATCTTCTTCTTCTTCATCTTCTTCTTCTCCATTTTCCTCTTTCTTCCCAAAATCTTTGAGAGCTTGGTTCTCCACCTACAAATGACCATTGCCCAAACCCTCTGAGCTGGAAACTCCTCTAGTATGGGCAAACTTCCACCTGCAAGCAATTGAAGAAAAAACGTCTGTGGTGGCTACCATTCTCCAAACAGCGAATTTCTTATGTTGCTCAATATCCCTGCCTGCTCCGCCATTGCCTAAGCCCTCTTAGGAGTAGATGGGCGACCTCAAGACGAAGATTTTGAGCCATTTTTTAGGTCATTTGGTTCAGTAACGAGGGAGAAATCGTCAAAACTCAGTTTCAGCCTGTAGCAACTCTCCCGGGCAAAAGTGCGCACCATTTCATCCAACCTCTATGCTGGACCCTGAGCTTTCTTTTTCTTCAGAAATCCCTCTTTTCCTTTCTTTGAAGAGTGAGCTACAAGCCCCAAGTTCAGCTTTTCAGTTTTGATTGTTTTGGACAAGTTTTTGAAGATGATGCTACATAAAATGCTACTCTAGCATTTCTGGTTTTTTGAAGCTTTCAATAACTTCAGTACAAGTGTGGCTTCAGTTTTGTTTTGAATTATTAGACCTGGTTTTGATTGGAAAGTATTTATTTCACCCACTTCTATGAAGCATGTAAGAAGAAGCATCATTGTTTGAATATTGGTCACTAGTCTTTGCTACATCAAGTGCTCATATTTTGGAAGTCTTTCAGTTATTTTTTCCTTGTAAGAGAGATAGACACTGCCCAATATCTGGGTTAGACCCTCTCATGGCTACCCTATTTAATCTCGAGAAGTTCAATGGAAAGGGCTTCCACACATGGCAGATGAAGGTAAAATTTGCATTGATGAGGGAGAACTTATGGGGACTTGTCAAACCGACTCCTACCGCTTCTTCTACAGCCTCCAATGCTGGAGAATCCTCAACTCCGACACGACCGGCAAGGGATCCAACTAGAGAAGAAAAAGCATACGGTATCATTGCTCTTGCTTTAGGAGATGATTATATTCACCATATCTCTGACTTGGAGTCTCCTTCGGAAGCTTGCCAGAAGCTTGACATGATTTTTGGTGCTAGCTCTCACATCTCTAAACTATCACTTAAAATCTCTTTCTTTGAATTGAAGATGGCTAGTGGTACTACTTTAGCAGCTCATGTCAACTATATGCGGAGTCTTATGACTCAATTAGCTTCTATCAACTCTCCTATTACTCCAGATGATGCTATGGCAGTGTTACTTAAGAGTATGCCTGAAGATTATGATCACATTGTTAGCACTTTGAAAAATCTTCCTAATCCTAATCTTGAAGGTATTATCTCTGCTCTCCAAGAAGAAGAAAGGCATATGGAGCTCAGGAAAGGCAATGACACTGCTTATGCTATAAAAGTCCAGAAGGGCAAGTATACCCCTTGCAATCACTGTGGAAAGACAAATCACCTTTCAAAGGACTGCTTCAAAATTAATCCATGCAAGCACTGTGGCAAGAACAACCATAATGAGAAGTTTTGCAGAGCCAAAGCAAAGACAGAAAATGCAAATCTACTTACAGTTAATGAGCCTCCACAAGATGAGGCATCCTTTGAAGATTATGCATTTTAAACACATCTCTATGTATGCTCCAGATCTCTCTTTTTATGTCAAGGTACTCAGCCTGGATAGTCCTCCAAAATGAATGAAAATAAACTATTGTGTTTTGTGTGTTTTGTAAACACCTCTGGTCACCGTATGATGTAGGCCATGTGTATGTTTTGTTCCATGGTACCTCCTGCAGACGTTGTGTGCATGTACATGTAGGGGAGATAACCATTGGAAGTTCTTTTTGTATCCCTTTCTATTAAGGGAACCCTTGCTAGCATGAGAACCTAGCCATAGATTTATCCTTGACCACCATGAGATGGCATGAGAAACTATGAGACTAGATGTATCCTTGACATAGCCTGAGGCATTTCCTTGAGGGGGGGTTTGTTGGGATATCTCAAGGTGTATGCCTCATGCACACCTTATGTTTCTATGTGTGAGTGCTAGAGGCACAGTTAGGTGCCCACAAGCACAGTTAGGTGGTGGAGAGCCACATAGGATGATTGAGAGAATCTAGGAGCAGATTGAGGAGATGATTGTGGAGCTCTGAAGTCATCAGTGATGTCAGTGAGCATGTATGAGGCGCCTACTTAAGGACCTCACTCTTCTTCATTCTACAAGCAAGTAATGCAAGTATTCTGAGTTTGTGTCCACTCTTTCCATTCCTTTCAGTGTTCCAACAAACCCATCAATTGAAAATGAAATACTAGAATCTGATGACTCTGAACGAGATTCAGAAGCATAGGATACTATATTGTATGTCTATACAAATGGTATTGAATAAAATGGTGTATCTATACACCCCCTATATATTAAATTTGACAAACTCTTTTCCATACAATCAAATGGTGTATCTATACACCCCCTATATATATTCAACCAACTATTTCCATATATTGCATATTGAGTGGATATGTACAACATTTTAAGCTTTATTAGACCATATTTGTGAGGGGGTGCTCCATTTTTTTGCAAATTTACCCATGATGTATCAAGTAGAGGTCACCACTTACAACCTTGGGGGATTTTTAGGTTTATTATGTGGAACTTACACATCTAGTGTTCCCAAAATACCCAATTTATGAGTCTATTAATCCTAACTTCAAATGAGCTCTCCATTTTATCCAATGCAGCTAAATTTGATTCTTCAATCAAATTTAGAGGTGGTTGCATTGTTGAAGTAGAAGGGAGTGCCTCTGTATTGACTTCATCCATTTCTTCTCCCTCTATTGCCTGTAAACAAATATGAGAAATAAGATTCATTATCTTTAAATTTAAATCTTATTTAAAAAATTGTATTTAGTTGAGAAATAGAGATTGTTGTAGTGGCCTTTTTTCATAACCCTGCAAGCCATAATTACCAAAGAAGGCATCATCATGTTTGTCTTCATCCACCAACCTCTCTGTGAACGGGTCATGTAAGTCCATCTTTTCATCATCATCAACTGGGACATTATGATCTTCAAGGTAATCATCCATGTCATCAGTGTCCTTGTGGTCCATCTCTTTTTCATAGCCTATGGTTAGATCTGCTTGAAGTTGGAAATAAGCCATGAAATGCCTATTTTCAATAATATTTGTGGAGTTGCCTTTTCTGAGGAGATCCTCAAATAAATATCCCATCCTGCACAAGGTGACCTCCCAA
The DNA here is from genome assembly GCF_047967505.1 of Dipteris shenzhenensis. NCBI lineage: Eukaryota > Viridiplantae > Streptophyta > Polypodiopsida > Gleicheniales > Dipteridaceae > Dipteris > Dipteris shenzhenensis. The sequence continues at coordinate 46,214,910 of NC_141619.1, read as the reverse complement.
CTTGCCGGTAGTGAATTCTCCATCATGGTAAGCAAGCGACTCCCACTTTTTGCAGGACTTCCATAGTTGTTTTTTTTATAATGTATGGACCTGGGAATATCCTACTCTTCTAGCATCAATCTCAAATTATTTGAATTCCCTCTTATGTTCTTTTGTAAGGAGTGATCAGGGTTGGGACTCCGCATACACAAAAAGAATGATTCAAGAGATTGAATCGCTATGCCACATTCTCTCTTGCCTCTCTTTACTGCATAAACACCACTATAGATCTTCAAATCTGATGAATATGCTCGCTCTAGAGTAACTTTCATGGTTCTTTGTCTTTTTTATCAACAAAAATGACAATATTTCAATTTGCCACTTTGCTAATGGTGGCATATACTATTCTATCAATGAAGTTATGGATATCATCGCTAGAAACTTCATTGATAAAGAATAGTTGTGGCTTATCCCATGCTGACTCATTCTTGAAGAAGTCATCCTTTGAGACTCCCCTGAAGTTCACAAGCTTTCCAGACTCTGCCGTAACCTCTACATTGAATTGAAAGCTTTGGTGCATATCTGTCGGCATCCTTATCTCGCTGATTAATCTTTCCACATATGCAACCACCTGTTGTGGGATTGCTTTTCTCATATAAGAGGTTACTATTTCTGACCCATCTTCATCCTTTTTAATCCACCTGTTTGCCCATAGCTTTACCTTGGGTGTTGACAAAGAAGCTATATGCTTCACCACATTATAGTCAATGTTACAATGAGTTAGTGGAATTTGTTTCTCTGATAGCAAATACTTAATGGCACTATGCACTGCATCACGCCTCACCTGTACATTGATGCATTCTTCCATGCAGTGATCTTTGTCTTTTTTTCCAAAAAACCATTCTTTCTTTAAAATTTTTTGTGCTACCATGGATGCATACTTATCAGGTAAGTACTTTATTGGCCTCCACATCCTTGCCATCAACTCCTTCTTATCCATTACCTTTGACTTGCCGAAGATAAACAAAGGAGCTTCATAGGTCAACTGTCCACGCTCACAAGCAATGCACGTTTCAAGCATTTCATTGAACACTTCAACAGGACGAAATATGATAGAAGTGTAGTTGGCATATCTGTCCCTCACCACCTTGAGGCTTGTCATACTTTCTTCTCGCTCTTGAGTTCCCCTAGGCACAACTGCACTCAAAGAAGTATAGAAGTTCGTGAGTGTGTCGGCGTCTGCTTTTGTGACCTTTCGCTTCAAATCAGGATTTGGAGAACCAAATGTTGTCCATATAACCCTTGCCTTCTGTAAGACCTCTGATGTTGAGGATATCTTATGTTTCCATGGACATAATGATTGTCTTTCGAACTCAATCAAATACTTGATCTCATGCTTGAATATACAGATTGTTGCAGGATAATAATGGAATGAGCTTATCTTTGCAAATTGTTCTGGAGTGAGTCTTTTGCCCTCCTTTGCTTCCCTTGCGATCTGATTACAAGCATAAGCCCAATGTTGACCATCAATGGGCTGGAATCTGCAATGAAGGAAGAATTCCTTCTTTACTTCCTTTAGCATATTCTCACCTTGTGCCTCTTCGCCTTGTTCATGTGGAATATTTTTAAGAGTGTCTTTAAAGAATCGACTGAAGGTTTCCTCGAAATGTGTAGGCCCTGTAAATGTTATTTGATCCAGAAAACTATTTTTGGTTAGACAAAACATTATTGGGCGCAAGACCACATTGCTTGCCACAGGTTTCTTACCATCTCTCAAAGCCTCGTATATTTGCATTGCATAGGGGATATCAAGGCTTTGGCTATTAGTAAAGAGAGTTGTAGCTTCCACATCTTTGGCATTCACAAACCACATCCTTTGACCCTAGATATATCCCACATCATCATCTGTAACTGCTTCATTAAGACGCAGATTAAGATTTTTGATCGATGTGAGTTCATCCTGATCATCTTCAGCCTCAGGTTCTGAGTCTTCTTCATCTTTCTCTTCTTTTAACCGTTTTTCATCCTCATTATCTCTCTCTACAGTGGGACGATGTCTTTTTTTACTGCTTAGAACCGTGGCTCTTGTAGTACTAGCCTTTTGCATTTCACGTCGTGGTTTGCTAGTAAGAGCTTCTAGCATAACTGCAGTGGATCGACCTTGATCTTCTTCAATTTTTTTTAATTCCCGTGCACTCAAGGCTTGTTTTTCATCATCCTTAGTTACATCCACCATTTCTTGCTCTAGAAGTTTGCACTCATGTTCTACATGTTTGTGACAGTGTGCCTGTTCTTCTTGTCCCTGCATCAAAGTCTAAGCTTTTTGACCTCCTTCATGTGAAGATCCTTGAATATGAGGAGCATATTCTGCATCCTGAAAGTACTCAAACATTATCTTTGCATGCATCCTTTTTGTGACCACACTAGGAAATTGCTCCCAAGTATATGAAAGAGTCTCCAATGCACTTTACAGCTCTAGAAACTTTGATGGTTGAGGAGAGGCATCACAAAGATCTTTGAGTCTCTCCTTGACACAATAAAATGAATACCGCCAACTTCAGGATCTGAACTCTTTGTTAAAATATCCACAAAGGTGTCTTTTTGCTGTATTATTATGCCTACCACAAGGCTTGAAGTCATATCTTTTTTGAAGAAAGTAGCATCCCATGGATCTTCAACACCATTGAACTCCCTTTTTCACATAAGTAGAAAGAGTCTCTTTTCCTTTTGATGAAGAAACCAAGCTCTTTTGCCCATGTGATTGTCCACCTACAAAAGCCATTGGGGCTATGTTCCTTTCCTTTGAAATTCAAAGTGACATCAGAAACCCATTCTCTGATCTCAGAGTCATTTAGGATAGCCATCACATTAGTTGATTGCTCCATAATCCTACAAGAAAAGATAATGAAGAATTTAGATACATACAAGTAAAGTACAATATACAACCCTTGATACAATAAATGTGGGAAATAGCCCAAAAGGCTTTACAAGGCTTCATATGGCAATAAATGTGGGAAATAGCCTAAAAAGCTTTAAAAGGCTTAAATATTTGTACAAATGTAAAAAAATTAGCCAATAAAGCTTTACAAGTAATATAAATTATCATCTAGTGATAAAGCTTCAATCTTCGTGAAGACATGTAATCTGTCCATCCATTGATTTGCCCTCTAGTCATAAAGCTTCAATCTTCATGATGACATGTAATCTGTCCATCCATTGATATATGTGCACTGATACCCAACTGATGCAATCTACCCACTAAAAACTATTCCACTGATATCCACTTATGCAGCCCACATGATATCCACTTATGCATCCCACTGATACTCG
>NC_141619.1:45978720-46056501 GCF_047967505.1 Dipteris shenzhenensis | reverse complement strand
TACATGAGTCAATAAAATCTATGTTAAAGCACGTGCAAAGTATCATGTCCATCAAATATGCTTTCAGTGGTCAAAGTCCCCACAAATCCCATTTTTCACCAAGTGTTATGCACAACCGTCAAAAAATAGTATTTAACGTGTGTCATTCGAACATGCACGTAACCGATGGGCATGATACTCTCTACACACATGAATCCAACCTATGTTAATGCACGTACAACTTATCGTACCCATCGTATATGCACAACCACTAAAAAACATGCTCTGTGTGTGTTATTCAAACGTGCACACACCTAATGAAAATCGTATGTTGTAAAATTTGCCACTCCATATGGGGTGACCCATCTCATTTCTTTAGTAACAGGCATTCCAGTGAACTGTTGGAGCTTTTCTTGGTCTCTGAACAAAGTGTTGAAGCCACTTGTTTGCCATCGTGTCTCGAATTGAGCCACGTGACTGTTTGGATCTTCCTTCTCTTTCCCTCGAAATTCCAAAAACTTACATTTCAAACTGGCCACATTTGAATGTGCTCTTGGTGGTACTGGTGGTTGTGGAAGTCTTGGTGGACTTTTTGGTGCTCCTTCGTTTGGTTCTTAACCCTCCTCGTGGGCTATTCGGCACTATGTAATATCCATGGTTGTTAAGTTCTAAATCTAGCCCTGTGTCTGTGGCTTGTTCCTCGTCACTTCGTACAGCTTCCGAATTTAGGCTCTATGTCCATATCTCTTTATTCATCTGGGTTTTGATCAAATTCTTGATTATTTTCTAATACGCTTTTGTCTTCACTTGCTGCTCTTTGGAAATCTTCCGAAGCAATGGAATTGAGATCCTCGAGTTCCGGAAGGTTAGCTAGTATACCTTTAATGTTTGTTCCGCTTTGTTTGAACAAATTGATAGGAATGCGACTGTTAGTCCTTCTTGAATCTAACTCGCCCAAACCCAGCACCACAATAATCTTCAAATGAATATTAAATTGGTCTTCTAGGCTCTGTGTTGCCTGGTCATCTTTCCTGGATGCCATTTGCTCCCGGTTCTCCCCCCTTAGTGGGATTTCAGGGTCTATTTTTGTTGTTATGTTCGCTCTCTTGGAGTCGAACTTGTAGTTGTGTTCTTTGTGATATGGCACCGTGCTATTTCTTTTCTTCAACTTTCATTATCCTGCATGTGTTGTGCCATGCCCACATTTGTTTTTCATTTCTTAGGTTTTCGAAACAATTCTGAAATCATACCTGTTCCGTTGATTATTGGAAATGTCAAAACTCGCTTCTTTACGGATTTCCAAAATTTTAGGAAAAATTTCTTCATGTTTGTGACCACCATTCTTACTTTAATTTTATGAATCTTCGTCAAATAGTGCTTGTAACTCCATTTGGTAGTTGTCCCCGTATTGAGAAATTGTCCAAGATCTACATCAGAAACTTCTTCACCATCTCCACTTGCCCGTTCCCTTGTGGGTGACAAGTTGTAAGCTTTCTAGTCTTTGATGCCACCTTCTTGATTGTATTTGCGTCTTTTTCCATGTGTTCCCTAAGACATCAATTGAATAACAGCATCAATCTTGATCTTCGCAGGTGTGAGAGTTGATGCTCATGAGCTCGCACAACATTCCCTTCTGCCATTATGATAGCAAGGGGTTGGCATTCATCCATTCCCCCAGTCACCAAACTTAATTGAGTTTTCAAACCTGCAGGATCACCAGTGTTGACAAGGTTGAAGACTCCGCATTTAGTTCATATGGAATGGGTTGCAAGGTGAAGGATTAACATGTCCGTGTGGATCTACCATCTTAATTGGAAGCATTATGAATTCAAACATAACAGGAAACACTCTCTCTCTCTCATTGTAATTTGAAAGTTTAGAAAACATATAATCGGAGGTAATCCAACAAACAAGTAAATACAAGAAGATAGTCATTCATATTTCATTAACTTTTTGAACATAATCACTCTGATACATCTCTCTTGGTATTCTAATCCTCGCTTCCTTTTCCCCCCTGTGCGGATTACCCGTTTTTCAGTTACAGCTAATCCCAACGATTACGACCCTTTTTCCTATACCTTTTCATATCATATATATTTTACCTATATCCGAATAGACATTTTAACTATGTTAACATGGATATTCATCAACAGTCAATAATTAATTTTCTTGTCGCTCCAATTGCTTATGAAATATTCCAAAACTGATTGGCATTAGATAGATTTCATAAATACCATCATCTTTGGAATTTGAATCATCATCATCTTCTTCATGCAAGAGTATATTCTAAGTGTAAAATCCGAACCCTTCCTTGAAGTTCTAAAATATCACAAACACGCTGATGAGATCTCCAATCACCTGTGTGAAATTTTATATGTCAATCTTTTGCATCATCAAGCAAATCTAAAAATCGAAAAGCTTGTCCAAGAGTTTTTGGACCTTTCAGATTGATTGTTCTTTACAAATGGCCAATAAATATGATAAAATTTCTCATCCAAGAGCAATGGACTTGAAATATTCAGGTGAGCAGCTGTAGTTTGGGCCAATGAACCTAGGCAAGCGATTGCAAACTTTTTTGTACTTCTCGTACTTTAACATACATACATGTGTGTGTGTGTGTGTGTGTGTAGATATAGCATGCCTCAACCTTGAGTTCTTCAAAATATGTGTGTCTATATGATAATTATAAACTACACCTACACAAACTTTTGGGTGGGGTCGCAGACTACTTACATGTCATGGCCTACTAGAAAATTGTTCTTCTCCTCGCAAGGGAAGACGTCTTCTAGAGCATTGTTATCCTAGATGGCATTACATTGAGCTGATATGTACTAAAAGGGGTTCTAAAAGAATTTTTTTTGAAGGTAGCAATGGAATCTACCATCCTACTTCACTAAGTGTGGCTCACATGCCCATGGTCTCTTTGAGTGACTGATGATGATGTTTCTTAATATAATTGTTACTCACATGAAATGGACTAAAGTGGGTTCTAAAGGCATCGGAATGTACAATCATACTTCAATATTGTGGCTCAAATGACCCCGAGCTCTTTCAGTTTACTAATGATGATGTTTCGTAATATTGCTAATGACATGTGAACTAATGCATCATCCAAATACACCAAGGCTTTTCCTTGAATGATTAAATTATTCAATACAAAATACATCCACCTCTAGAAAGTACTAGAACCACTGTTCATCCCGAATGGCAACTTATTGAACCAATATAGACTAAAAAGTTTCTAAAAAGCAATTTTGGAGAAATCTAATGGCAGCACCAAAATGTGTCAATAACACAGTTTTAACACTAGTTTGGTAGAAGGACATAAAAATGTCATAGGACACTTTTATGTCCTGTTAACCTAGCCACTTCCTAAAATTATTCAAAAGCATCGATAAGGTATTTTGGAGTTTTGATTATTTGCCATAATAGCTTATATGCTAAAAAAACTTGGAATTCTTATGGATTGGAACTTGCACCTATTACTTTGAGTTCTGCCTAAGTTTTAAGGTCAACACAACATCGACATTTCTAGCTATTTTCTTAGTTTTTAGATAAATTGGCCATACTTCTTACTTAGAATGAGTTTTCTTAGAGTTTGTAAGTCCTAGAGACTAAGGATAGCTATAACACATATGTTTATAGTCCTTGGAGCTATGTAATCATACTTATTATGATCTATGGCCTAATATGTAATTTTAGTGAATGTTGATGTCATGGCAAAATTTGATCTTTTGCAAATTCTTTGATATGTCTAACAAGTTCCAAACTCAACCATACTTCATATATGTCTTCAATAGGATATTATCGAGTAGCGTGCATGAGTTAGGGGACCTAATATCATGTAGAACACCAAATTCAAATTGTATATTGATTGTCCCTTATGCTATAATTCACACAAAATTCAAGGTACAAGGGTTAAAGGATATCATAAGAACCTTAATACATCTAAATAATACTTATAGAGTGCCTGTAATCATGAATGAGTGATACCAATTTAAAAAATTTATATGCAGAACACTTATATACATGATAGTTTAAAACTATAAAAGTGAGATTTCATGCATAACTTATTTTGGTGGTTAATATTAGTACTTAATCTCTTTTAGCTTTAGCCTTTATTGTGATGTAGTGACTTTCCCTTATGATGTAATATTGTTATATTTAAGATATGACACTTTGTGGCTATTATATTTATGAAATGCGACCTACAATGCGACCTGCTAGGATAACCACTCTTATTAATTGATAAATCAACCTTACCAATATGATTTTTAAACAAAGTTTTGTTACTCTTTGGTGTTTGATATACTTATAAACACTTTGTAAAAAATGCTAGCTCCTTGAAATTAATTTATTTTTCAGGTATGCTAGATAAAGTTTCAAATTTGAGTGTTGTTTGGCTGAAAGACTGTGTTACCATACATTTCTGAGCATTTTGTAATCACATGAAATAGTTTTTTGTGCTCTTTATATTTTTAGATAATAGTCCTATGAACCTACCTTAAGCTCAAGAGAGGAAATCACCAAAAAACACATCTACAACAAGTTGTGATTTTTTTGCCAAAACCTCAAAAGGACACTTTTATGTCCTATCAGTGCTACCAAACTAAACCTAGTGTTCAAAAATCTTTTGAGTGAGAAAAGATTTCAAAATGTCATCCAAGCTTCGTAATGGACATACATTCTAGACAATGACCCAAGTCGCAAGGGTTGAAAATCCACACAAAGCCTATACATTTCCTCCTTCAATCACATGCCCATGGGGGGACTACTAAAGTTGCTTCTTAACATTGCTGCTACATGTTCTCTAAGAACCTGAATCTCCTTGCTTGATGTTCATCTTTGAGCTATGGAGAATAGCCATGAATATTCTATTGGAATTTCATGGAATGTCTTTGTTGTGGTCATTGTAGATCTTGAACTTGCAAAAGCATTTGGAAATTATGGTAAGATTTGATTAATTTGATCTTGATACCAAATATTTTTCAGCAACTGTGAATATATCATCTGAATTGCAATCCTAGGATATAACTATTGTATTTTTAAAAGGCTAGATAAATGTAGAAACTTCTGAAGTCTACAATTATTTCAAGTTTTTTGAACAAATCACAACCTAAATTAAGAACAAAGACATGAGCATTGTAGGCACCCAATTTGTTTTCTAAGCTAACAAACTTTCAACAATTGTGCTTGAAGAAGTTTTGGTCATAATATAGTTGTCTCCAAAAGTTACTTGATTGTTAGGAACCTTATACATGGGAATCTACCCACTGAACAATGAAAGCTATGAATGAAGTGAGAGAACTCTTGAGATTGGCCAAAACCGACAAGGCCTCTTGCAGAATTCTGTTTCAATGACAAAGGCAATTGCATCCGGAGAATTGATCTTTCTATGGAGATGGATCCTCCTTCAAGTACCCTCCTGCCCTTTCCCGAAACATCTGCAAAAGCATTTACTTGTGGGACATATTGCATGGGATTAAGCAATCTACAATATTTACAAAAATGTCTATATTTATTACAATGAACATAGTGTCACCTACCCTAGGGATCCTTAGCAGTAACCTGCATGCCAAGCCTTGCAGAAACACAACCACCTCACAATCATTACCCAAGATCATGATGTCTCGCGCTCCCAAATGAATGGCACCCAATACCTCTAACTTGAAGGCCTGCTAGCCCTAGATCCTAAGGATCATCCGAAAGAACACAGACTTCAATTGACTAGTCACCTCAGAGGGAATGATAGCAAATAGATGCAGCTAACCTTTTGGAGAGATGGGAGAGCATAATCCTACAAAGTGGATGGGTTCTTTCTTGGGCACAAGCATCCGTTTTCAAGTCATAAGTCTCTTGTGGAATAAAGGTGAGGACACTTCTCTCTTCAATGTGGTAGAGTGGTCAAATCGTTTAATTCTAATGTGGTTTTTAATGCGCACATGGAGACGTCTAGTCGAGCTTTAAGTAATGTAATTTCTTCTAACCGCCGTTAGCCCTCGTCCAGTGGATATCCCACTCGGTAGTTGGAGGCTTTAGCGCTTGTTGGGTATACGCATAAAGTTTCTTAAGTGGGAGTTGATGCAGTAGACAACCACATAAATGGTCTCCCTTTCTTCTACTTCAAAGTAATGCAAAATTTTCAAGATTTGGTCTCCAACTGATTTGGTTTGTGCCACGTAGAAGCAATCCCTACTAGCACGACTAAACCCTAAACCCTGATTACTGCCACATGATCGAGACTTTCCAGAGCTCACCATCTGGAAAGATTTGTAAAAGGTTATCTTGGAGATTCATAGATCATGTTAGAGGCCGCTCTGAAAATCCCTAAGGAATAGAAAAGTCACTCTCCTCTTCTCGCTTTATGTCCATGGAGAGATTGCAACGAATCAGTGGAGGAGGATTTTTTGAGCTGATCCCTCTTGTCCTCGGTGCTTATCAATACTTAGCACCACCTCTAGTGAATGCAGATAGGCCGAGATCATTTGGATTGAGACAGCAGAACCGTTGCACAAATTTCCTCCTGTTTGTTCATTACTTGGGGATTAATTGCCTAGCTTGCACTTTCTGGTATTCTACGAGTCAGGCGTCTTCTTGGGCTATCATGGTTCAGTACCAATCGGCTTCAACGCCGTCCCTATACAGACCTGCACGTGCAACATTGGACACTCTCTGGAGGATTGTAGCACATTTGGAGATCTAGATGCACAAAGGCTGTCCATGGCACCCAGATCCACCCAGCTCATAGCTTGGCCAGTAGGCTGGACAGATATTGTACACAATTAGATGGCTATTTGGTCAAATATTATAGGTCTGCTACGGCAAGAGGGACGATTTTTCTCAGAGAGTCATTTCTTTCCTGAGACCATCACAGGCATGAGGTGCCATTTCCCGTCACAATTGTAGTTTATCAGCTTTTTCATTTGCTCAAACCTTTTGAGTGGTATATTACCTTTAAGCCAAAAATACACTATTCCGTGTTTGCAAGAAAATGTGAAAATCAAGTTCGTTCAACACACAAAGCTGTAGCTTTAATTTTACCAAAGTTTCTTCATATCGGTCACATTATAAAAGAGAACATGTACAGATGCTGCGCAACAAAAATATAAAACTGTCCAAAGTACGCATACTCCAGCCCACCAATACAAGCAACTTTAGCAAAATCTCTGTCAGGCATCAACCCTCGGTACAAGGGAACACAATAAATGATTGTCCACACATATGGTTCAAACCTGATGCCAGTCAATAGGCTTACTATACAAATGACCATAGAAATGCGTAGCCCTTCAAAAGATAAAAATCAGTGACTATGGCTTAAACACGTTAAGAAATGCAAACAATCTATGTGTCACAACTGCATCTTCACAGACTCAGAAATTAGGATTCATGTTGATCTCTGTTTTTTTTATTTGTATGACAAGAAGAAGAAATGCAAAAAAGTGTCCATCACAACTGCATCTTCAAAGACTCAGACATTAGGATTCGTGTTAATCTCAAATATTGGGCTTTTTAATGTGTTCAATATAGAGTAGTGTATGACAAGGAGGAGAAGTTTACCCAAAAAGATAGCTGGAAATACTTACACTCCGTCTTTATTGTTTGAGTTACAAAGAGTTAGGCTGGAGTTAGGGCCCTACACTTAAACAAAATGTGTGAAAAGGTGCAGCAAACATAGGCAGCCAGGATTGATCTTCCAGTCTATCTGGTCTGATTCCTCTTAGGATTATGATCAGTGAGCATACATGAAATTGATACCTAGTCACGTTCCTGCAAAATTAGCATGCACTCTGACAGCAGGAACTCAAACTTGGCGGGCGTCGATGTGGATTCTGATCTCTCTTTCCTTCCTTGAAATAATTAATGAACAGTTCCCAGTACATCATCGCTGCTGCATTGCTGATCAATGTGGGCCTCAATTGCAGATTCCCTAGACCCACCAGCTTAATAGACAATAAAGTATATTATGACATTTCTAGACAGCCTACATACTCCACTGTCCTTTTGTAATAAATGAAGGTTGCAATTATTATTACATGCACAATTATGTACAAATACATGCTTGCCTGAACCTTGTACATGGCTTATTCTGTACATGGCAGTTAAATATCTATACATCTTGACTTTCACAGTAATGGTTGAAAATGTTTAAGGGAAGCTGGAATTTTATAATCTATGTTGCCTTCCAGCAGACCTGCAATGCTTTAATGAAGAACATAATTTTCTTTCCCGATTCAGTGTAATTGCTCAAAAGCAATTACCATTGATGGTAAAAAACACCTACTTTGTTACAACTTGGCTCGACCATCCTTAGAAAAACAGAAAGTTGCAGGCAAGTATTGCAGCATACACTAGGAGCTTAAATCAATATTTCTAAGCCCATTTTCAGATTGCAAGTGGTTTATATCAGCTGTCACATCCATTCTTCTAACCAGTCGTCTTATGCGTTGCTCATGCCAACACTCAACAATGAGACGTCCAGCAGTTCCCAAACCAAGAACAACCAACACACCTGCACAGTTAAACATAACCAAGATCATCTTCCTCCAGTAGCGATTGCTGAAATGGATAGCAGTGAAAACTGAAGACTTCTTGCTCTGAACACACCCCTGCTGCCCCTCTGTGCACATGTCCTCCCCATATCCCTGCTCCTCTTGCCTCTCTCCCCCCTTACTTCCTATCACAGGACCCGACCCCCCACCCCCCCCTCCTGCCATGCTTCCTCTCCTCTCGAAATCTCTCCTTCCCTCTCCTCCCCTCTCTTCGGTGTCTTGGGTCAGTAAAAGTTAGTATCCCTTGACTTCCCACCTATCTTGCATCCCAGTACCTATCTCTTTTGCCTCCTCATTGCTATTTATTTTCCTCCTTTTATTGCACTGCTTCGTCTCCTTGTTGGTTTTCCTCTGATTTTTGTCGGCCTTCTCCTGCTCCACACAGCCTTCATGCTTTCTTCACAAGTTCATATTGTAAAAATCCTCATTATGTGCGCAAAAAAGAGGATGGATGAACTAAGCACCTCATATAAGATTTTGGCTGAGACGCTGTTTCCAAGGATTTCTAATATCATTTCAGGCTTTTAATAGCAGCACGAAGACATTGCGGGCCAACAAAACATCCACAACTTCAAATGGTGGAGGCCAATTTGGATGCAAGTCCCTTCAGTGTCACTAGGGGTGATGAGGAGCCTAGGGACAATGAGGAGCTTAGGGAATGGATGCTAGAGACCTTCACCATATCAACCAAAATGTCAAGGGGATAGACTCACCCCTACCTTCTTCTGCCACAACTCCTTTCTGAGACATCTCCACAACTCCTTTCTGGCTAGCCTTCCATGAGATCTTCGACATATGGAATATGCCTGCATCATCTCTATCTTGTTGACAGATATGCTTTGTCCACAAGAGATGAACAGACCACCACCCTCCTGAATGCAGTCTACAATAACCTAGCTAAGATCTTGAGTCTTCGCCTCCACAAGCATAAGCTTCATACTCTGAGCTTTGAGATTGTACTACATTGTATGTGGAGAGTGCGGCCTCAAGTTAGATTAAGCTCATTGGCTCCTAGACTGATATTGTCATCATCAGGATATCAAATCGATTAGCACAAGCTTATTGGCTGCACTTTGCCTTCGTGAGACTCATGACATGGGGTGAGACACTAAGCTTCCATCGGATTCTTACAAGATAGACTACAAGGTACCCTAGGTGTCAATTGGATAATGACATGGAATGTTAACAGGGTAATTGACTGGTCTCATGGTGGAATGTCGGTGATAGGCTAGTTGAGCAGTATAAACGAGCTCATGGAGATCAAACACTAGACCTAATGTTCCCTTTTTAATGTTAGATCATCCCTCTCCCTGACCTATAGAAAAAGGTAACCAATATATAACAAGGTGGAAACTACTTAATGAGAGGCTCGAGAAAGGCATGGATAAAACTAGTTTCAAACCTCCAAAAAACCAAGGACATACCAATTATAATATTTACAGGAAGAGCAGAGGCACCAAGATAATAGGAGATCAGAACATCAAATAAAAGCCCCGCCACGAGGATCAGCAGCGCTGCCAACAGTGGATGCAATTGTCCCTACAGAAAACAAAGCAAGGCATCAATACATGCAAGGAATATTATTCCTATACATGGATACCTACGATTACTGAAAATATTGGAGGTGTTATTCTGACATACCCTCCCTTGCCACCTTTGAAAAGGTGTGCGCCCGTAGGGTCTGTTGATCCTCCAAGCCCAAAAATTGCGCTGGAAAATAAAGGTGTCAGCAAATGATGTAGTGCAGGTACTCACTATGGAAAGGTGAAACACTGTAATTGTGCAAGTTCAAGGTCAACATTGGGTGAGGAAAGAAACGCAAACCATTGATTCATGTTGACTTGAGATATTTGCCAAGAAATAAAGGAAACAATATACCACACAAACTTCCACCCAATGCAACTATGTTGAAATATTACCAGGGGAGGTGATGCTGGAGGAGGTAGATTTGTGGCCACATGCCTGCCCAATCATGCAATTCATACTCTCCAAAATCAAACAAATATCATTTTCTCAGAATAAATGGAAAGTTCCATTCAAGTTGACATCTGAAGAAAAAATGTTTTACTGCTTACCGGCACACTTCACATTTATTCGAGCCTTTATTTTTGAACCATTTTTGTATACAAGTACGATGCGTCTTTGCAAGGTCACCCCGACAGTGACATCCCAGTTCAATCAAGGGCTCATCAGACGGTTGTTGACATATTCTGAAATATCAAGCGTCAGCGTCATTTGTTTTGGATTTGCAGGGAACCTTAATAGTTATATCACAAAATTTTTAAGAAGCTGCAACATTGATTAACATGGTGATTAACATGGGTCAATTACAATTTTAAGAATCGGCATAATACACAAACATCCATATCATTACGCAGCCTAAAATTCATCACATCCCCTGCAAAAAAGGAACTTGAAATTCGCTTCAAATATCAGATTCTGATTCAGACATATACCCAGAGCTGCTTTTTTAAAAGAAAATTCTCCATGTCTATAGAAAACGCATGTACAGATGTTTGAAAGAGGCTGAGTAGCACAGGAAAGCTGGTCATGGATAATACAGGGTGGAGAGGGTTTCTGAATCTTTCTTGACTCAAAAACGATTCTATGTAAAGGTAATTGTCTGCTAAATGAGGTGAATGGTGGACCATATTGCAATTAGGTTCTGTCTTGACATTACAATGTGGCCAATGTAACATCGGCATCTTAGTTTGACAGGATTGTTTACCCAGTACCCTTATAGTCATTCCCTGGTTAAATTAACCTTTCCAGCACCTTCGACTGATGAATGACTTAAAGACTAGTCTCATTTAAAGATGAAGCTAATTTTGTTTTCTCTTCTACTTCCTCCAAGCATCTTCACCTTTGGGCCTTGCAGGTCCCCCCACTCCATTCTCCTGGGTCATGAACCTTTCAGGCTCCTAAGTCCGTGCTAGTGTGGTTTTGCGTAGCCCCTGCCCTCTACACTCAGCCACCCACTCTCTGTTGAAATTGTGCACTCGCTAGGCTTCCCATGCTGTAGAATCAAGGGCCGAGCAGGTATTTCCCCATTCTTGCTAGCTTACACATCTTACCCTTTTACTTGATTTTAGTCATCCTTTTCATGACCTAGTAAGCCTCTTCATCTCAACCATCCTCTTTGTTGGGTTCTTTTTCCATAGGTTCCTATCATTTTGTTTTATTTCTCTATAATTGCTTGTTTGCATGCAATTTATCCGCTCATGGCACATTCTCTTTAAAGTTCCTTATTTATTCAATTGTTACTGTCTATTACTATTTGTAATTCTCTGGCTTTTTCCCATCCTCATTCGCACATTCACTTTCATATACATAATGAATCTCATTCACTTTTTGCATATTCACTCCCATGCACACGACTAAACTCCTTCACTTTTACCCTCTCTTTCTTATATACAGTCACATTCAATCCACTCTTGTCTTTATTCACTATCAATCTTCAGTTTTTGTCAAAAACATATACCCTTCTGCATGGGTGAGAGACATGGTGGTAAGGAGGTAGCGTAGGCTTCCCACTCGAGCTCTAGGTACATTTCCAGTTCTTGTCATGAGAGCTTAAGGGGCAGCTATGTCTTCTCTGTTCTACCTTGCTCCTTGGCTGCCTCTTCCACTCCTATCTCAACCCCCCACTTTGCATTTCACCTTCATTTTTTCCTCCAAAGAAAACACCCAAATATCACACCAGCAATGCATGGGAAGCGTGACCAATTAGAATGGACAGCTGGCTGCTATGCAGCACTTCATCTTCCTTGTGAGATTAGGATTTCTATCAGATTTGCCACGACTCTTCAAGCTTTGACCACATTAGAAAGAAATGCTTTGTTGTGCATAAACAAACTATATTTGTCCCCCCTCAGTTGGATTTCTGTCCTTCTTGTAACAGACTTTCATTTCCATAGTTATTCATTTTTCATTTTAGACTCCTTTATTTACCATTTATTGGTTTTTGTGCACTGATTACACGTGTGAGTTCATGTCTCTGGAATTTGCATGCCCATGGGTTATCTTCAGTAAATCCAACACATTGGTCTTCTCCAGTTTCCACAATATTACTCTCCATGGCTTTCACCAATAGTTTTCACCAGCTTTGCTATGGTGCATAGTTGCCACAGCTAACACTTTTACAATGCTCAGTCAATCACAATAGGTGGCAAGATGTTGGAAGCTAGTGCATGAGGTGGATTCCTAAAGGAGTGGGATTATTTCAGCAAGTGGGGCTCTTTCAATTTCCACCTGATCATAGATAATCAGCATGTTGTACGAGAATGAGATGCTTCGCACATCCACAAGGTTTCCGTACCCACTAGGGTTTTTACACCCTTCAATCAGTTCCTAACAGTGATACTGAGCCTTGGGACAGCTGATACTGAGCCTAGGGGATTGTTGTCACTTTTTCTCTCATTTCCAATCCCAAGGTGCTGGTCCGTTATGTCGCGTTGCTCTTTGTAGCATAGGTGTTCCCGGTTGTAGCATAGGTCCTCGGGTCGTCTAAAGCATGGAAAGTGGTTCTTATATGAGCTTAGGTGAAACAGAAGTGTTCAAAGGTTTAAAAGGAGGATAGGGTTCAAAAATCTAAGTAGGGGTTTAAGGTTGAGAAAGAGTTGCAGGGTTAAGGAGTGGAGAGCTTCTCTCCTTCACGGATTCATTGGGTGAAGGATTGAGGAGGGGTGAACAAGGGCGAGGAGGAGGGAGATTGAGGAGGAGGACGATGGAAGATTGCAAGGTTAGAGCATGCTATCACATGTTCATAGTATTGAGGGAGCAAGGAGATCAAGCACAAAACACAAATGTGAACTGAACATTGGACCCCAAAGAGTGAGGGGACTTCTAAAACCTCAAGGGTGGTTGTTAGCACTTAGCCTTGGTATGAGCCTTGTAGGTCAGGTCAACTCTATGAGTTGACTTCTTTGGACAACCATATGGTTGACTTGGGGGCCATATGTGCCACCCTTTGTATTTTCCTCTTATCCATTTGAACAATACTACGTTTTGCTCCAGCTTGTTATTTGCTTCCCGCACTCCACTCCCGTTCCATTGCTTCATGCACCCAACAGTGGTATCAGAGCAGGTTCTCTTGCTCTTACTTGCCTTCCCTCGTGCTCTCCCATTGCTCCTACCTGCCATTTTACTCCAGCTCAGTCCGGTGCTTCATTTCATCGCCAAAAACCTGTTTTTTGAGGGAAAAAACAGTTCAACGGCCGTTTTTTTCCTTTTTGAGGTCCAAATTTGACGTTTTTTGAAATTTTTTAGCTGCCCGCATACAAACAACCCTATCCCGCACCATTCTGGTTGGGAAAAATTTTGCTCGTATAGTTGTACGGACGTCCATACAGACCTGTACGAACAGGCGCGTGCTATTGCCAAGAATCCATACGACTTGTCAAAAGTTGAGTTCAAGCATTTTTGGACTGTTTTTGGAGGTTTTTTCTTCAAATCTGGACTCTTTTCAGTCATTCGGGCCTTCCTCCAAGTGCTCCAGCCTGCTCTAGCACCATTTGGCTGGGATTCTCTCCCTCTTGACTCAAATCTGCCTGTACACTTGGATTTGAAGCTCTTCACTCTCTTTTATGTCATGTTTGCACACATTGCATGGCATTGAGTTGATTTTGCTCTAGAAATTGCACTTTTGTGTCACATGTGCAGATTGTGCAGTGACACTTGCTCCTTTTGGTCACATTTTGGGGCTTTTGCAGTGTTTTCCCTATTTTGACTTCATTTCCACTCCAACATTGGCGATTTCGGATCTATTACTAGTAGATTGCGGGATATTCTTAGATTTGTAGGTTATTTTGTCACATTTGCTTTATTTCAGCAAAATTTGGGGCTTTTGGTCATTTGCCCCAAATTTGATAGTTTTGCCCTTCCAAACATTGAGGGTTTTGTCAATTTTGTTGAAATTTGCAGTGACATTGGCTTGGCACACCCATTTTTGGGCATTCGGTAGACATTGCCAGCACATTGAGTCATCGTTTTTTGATTTGCAGCCTACTCCTATTGCAAAACTGCATCGTATGTGTGCGTAATATAGTCTATGTGTATGTGCATATGTGTGCATTGTGTACCATACTCAATCTATGTGCACTACATTTTGTAAAAGTGTGTGCTTTTTGTCTTTTATCATGTTGCACTGTGCAGCATAGTCTATGTGGCGTGTGACTGTATGCACTTGGCATATGTGGAGAGAGAGAGAGAGAGAGATTACAATCTACGAGAGGCCTCGTGGGCTTATGAGACAAACTACAATATCAAAGTGACACATGCTCATTCAGATAATCCACTGTACTGGTCCGTCCACCATGTGGGAAGCAAGTGAGCCTGCCAAATGATGGCCATCTCTGGAGAGCGTTGTATATAATCATGTCGTGGAGAGCTCCCACAGCTACCCACACACTGTCACATGTGGTGCATATGCATCTCATATGGGCTATGTCCCTCTGTGGCGACCTCATCTACATAGGATGATGTATCTGGAGGAAAGTAGGACACCGCAGTTAACATTGGGCGTGCCTCCAATAATCAAACTCGTATCCACATATGCCATGCATGCTCCTCTCTTCGTACTACAAATATGAATGGCCTCAGGTGTGATCTGAAGAAAACTACTACACCTCCAGAACCCCGTATCCCACTGTCTCTCCTTATCTCTCTCCTATGAGCTGACTCCCAAGTATATCCCGTCAATATGAGCAGCCCTCTCTGGGCTCTCATGTGTCTCTGTATCAAAAATCATGTGTCTATCAGTGTATGTCTCCAAGAACCCCCTCGGATCGGACCAAAGTGTACCATTGCAATTCCACACTGCAATTTTCAATCCAATATGTGTATTCATCCCATTGGCCTGACACCATCATAATTCCCCACCTTCTTTCTCTCCCGTTCCCACTCTTTCCTAGATAATCACTTTGCCATCTTTGTATGCAGCCCACTTTCCTGCCTCTCTTGCTGCCATTACTCATACCATCCCCTCCCTTTTGGCTCCTGCTGTAAGAGAGTGAGGTCATCATCCAAAAATATCCTGGTCGCTTGTAGAGTTTCCCTCATAGACATGAGGGTAGACCTATCCATCGCAGTCCGGACTTCAGCACTAGTGGTCTTGTTGGTGTTTCCACCTTGCCTTTTCTCCAGATTGTCTCACATGTAAGGTTGACACCCATCTTAGTGAACAAATCTTGGCAACTACGATTGGGGTATTTCCCACTGTCAAGCCTCTTACCGGGACATTCAAAGCCTTGCTGGCCCTCCTTTTCTCTTCCTCTAGAGCCTCAGAAATGAACTCCTTCTAGGGGCTGCTGATCCCTTTCTTACCACCATCTCTTCTTTCCCTTAGTGAGCCGCTATGTAAACTCAGAATGTTTCCCGTTCATTGTGGCCTGCAAGGCAGCCATCTCTTTCTTGAGAGTTGCATTCTCTGCTTTGAGCTCTTCCATGGCTTTGCAGCCCCCCTCCAAGGTCATGTGCATGTCTCTCATCTACTGTAATTCAACCCCCAGTGCATGTACCTTGTCTTAGAACTTTGTTTTCTCACTTTCCCATCATGCTTTCTCTTTCTCACATTCCTCTTTCCTAGCCTTCTCCCTCCTCCACTCTTCTTGTACTTTCCCTCCTTGCTTTTTAATCTCAGCTAGTGTCTTGTCCACGTGAGCTTTCTCAGCCAATAGAACCACATTTGTGGTGTCCAAACTGACAATTTTCTCTATCAACACAAGACATATTTTGTTGAGGCAAGTGAGCACCTCGGCATTACCCTTATGAGATGTCCTATTTGAGAGGGCTGTCATAGCTGTTTCCTGAACTTGCTTCCCCAAATATCTTCTACACATCCTCGTGTAGGGCCTAGGCATTGTGCAAAATATTCTTGAAAATCACTGTGTTTCTTGATGATTCTTGGTGTTCGCAGGTCCTCGAGCTCCGGCTGGAGATGTGTTGAAGTCGGCAGCAAGGGGGGGGGGCGTCCAATGTGTCCCTCGCACAATATTTTTGGGGCCTAGGCAGGCCCGGGGCTGCACCAGCAGCCAAGCTTGGCCAAGCCAAGATTTATAGGCTGCCCGAGGCTGCTGCGCATTCTGGCACACAGCCTGTGGCAGCGCCATAGGCCTGGCAAGGGTGCACGGGGGGGATATGGGAGTCGCGAGGCAGGTCCGAGCAAAAACCCACGAGCGACGAGTAGACAAAAGGTAGGAGGGGTCGAAATATATAGGCTCAAGTCATTTTTGGGGAGCAAAAAAATCCAAATTATTTCAAGGAATATGTAAGTAAATATGAAATACTAATAAATAGATATAGATATAAATATACCTTTATATAATATACATATATAATGTCCAAGTGGTGACTTATTTTATCACTTTCAAAAATCCTTTCTTTTCCTTTCACCATTGGTTGGATCATGAAATTTTGAGCAAATATCCTCTTTATAGTTCCTCAAGATGACCTAAGAAAATAATATAATACTTTTTTAATAGACCCTCTAAGTGTATTTTTCCAGAGGAATATGGTTTGAAGAGCTTGCCCCCCAACCCTATTCCGCCGGCGGAATACCCTTGGAGAGCCTACGTAAAAGGGGTCATAACTTTTGCTCCTTATCTCAGATTGAGGAGCTGTAAAAAGGAAAAATGTTCAAAGTTCCATGATCTATGCAATGGTAGGCTTAAAATTGTACTTTTGATAGTTATAAAAGATAAAAAGTAAAAATTTCAAGATGTATATGAGAGTTACAACTTCTCCCTAATTCATATTATGGTAGGAAGGAGTTCAATAGAGACCACATTTCCTTAAAAGTACTTAGGTTTGGAGAATTGGGAATATTTTAAAACTTCATTCCTTGCCTTCCCATATTTGATAATGTATTACAGATTAATTTATGATCGATTATAATGGCCTCAAGTATGAGGTTTCCAATATCTTTTTCCTACTCATCCAAGGAATATGGTATACATTGTTATATGAGAGCTTCAAATATGGGATTGCTAAAGATTAGGGAAACTCTTTTAAATTGATTTAATTACCATAATCCTCAAAAGAGAGTATGGTAGGGAGGTATTTATAGGAGTTTCTTAAGTGTTCACTATTTATTCATATATAGATGATGTTCTCTAAAATGAGGGTTATAATGAAAAATAGGTAAGTATATGGTTCCATAAATGAGAAATTAAGAAAGAATTGTATATTCCTTTGAGAAATATACAAGCATGGTTGGTGTCAAAAATTATCGCTCGGACTTTTTTGCTCGTAGGTTCTTGCTCGGAAAGTATGCACATCCATATTTTTGGGGCCTAGGTAGGCCCGGGGCTGCACCAGCAGCCAAGCTTGGCCAAGCCAAGATTTATAGGCTGCCCAAGGCTGCTGCGCATTCTGGCACATAGCCTGTGGCAGCGCCATAGGCCTGGCAAGGGTGCACGGGAGGGATATGGGGGTCGCGAGGCAGGCGCCTGTAGCTAGGAGGCCGCGGGCAGGGTGCCAGTAGTGCGGGGGTGTAGGAGGACTGAGGGTGAAGCTAGGGGGCTGATGGTGAAGCTAGGGGCTGAGAGAGAGAAAGAAAGAAAGATATATTAACGTCCACGAAAGACCTTGCAGGCCTATGGGACAGAGTGATACAGCATCATAAAAAAGAAACTCATACATGCCACCAAGGGCTGATGCAAAAGGGCACGCTAGGGCCCTTTGCTGAAAACTAAGCTAAACAGAACTCCTAGCTCGGACTTAGAACTCAAGCTCAAATTCTCCAACTGAGCTGAAGCTCAAGCTGGGGCCCGGTATCAAGATTCGGCGCTTGGTATCAGAGCGTCCCTCCTGTGGGCCGTGAAGATGTCACGGATCTGTATCTGTCGAGTAGTCTCGCGTGGCAGCGGTGGACGCGATCGTCTCGATCTGAGGACCCGACGGGCTATATCTACTGTGATCCCATGTCTTTGGTGGTCCCCTCTAAGGAGGGCAGCAATGGATCGTATCTCAATGGGGCACGGTTTGGCAGCTATGCGCATCGTGTGTGGTCGTCAGTGGCTGAGCCATGCTGTCCTCGTATCAGCTATCTCCTCCTCCTCGATCCCATTGTGTCCTAGGGCTGACTCAAATGTATAAAGATCCGTGACTTGCCTTTGGGTAGGGTCTGTCCCTACAACCTGTGACCCATCTGGTATCTGCCGTGCTCGAAGCTGCCTCAGTAAGGTCTCCTTGTGTCGGCGCATCTCCATCAAGTAGAGCCCTATGCACACCTGGTCCTAGAAATGTATCAGTCGCGAGAGTGGGCCAAATCCAGTCCCCTCCTGATATAGGCAGTGGTAGCATCCTTGTATCTCATAGTAGGCCGGATAGATGCACAGAAAGTGCTCCTCAATCTCAAGTGTCTCCATATCACATATCATATATATTCTTTGCTCTCTGGGTATGCGTGTAGCACGTCCGGCCTCAATCCTGAGCTAGTGGGAGGAGACTCGCATCTACCCAATGGCGATCCTGAGTGCGTGGGAGACCCCTCTGTCCTCAAGGTACCCCATATCCGTGATGTGTTAAGCTGTAGGAGATCTAGCCGTATGATACGATTGGTCTCGTCCCGTGGGAGTCGCTCAGGGGGTGCATCCATACTGTACTGAAAGGGGGGGAGCCTATCTAGCTGAATACCATGCCTCGCCAGCCATGTGCCTATGCGTGCATACAAGGTGTCTGCGCCGTTCTCTGCCAAGCGTATGGAAGCCTGTAAGGCCACTCTCGGTAGTCTCCAGTGAGAGAGAGAGAGAGAGATGTATTAACGCCTTCTGGAGGCCTCCCGGGCCTATGAGACAAAGTACAATCACAAAAGTAATCCATACAAGCCGTTGTGGGCTGAAGCAAAGGGCTCACTAAGGCCCTTTGCAGAGTACTACGCGTTAAGCTAAAAACAAAACAACAAAAATCCAGTACTCAAACTCAAGAACGAAATACATAGCCCGGTGCTAGGGTGGCTCTCCAATGAGCTACGAAGATATCTTGTATTTGTGTCTGTCGGGTGGTGTCTCTCACGGGTGGGGGGCGTGGTCTCCATGATCTCTGTATTCGGCGAGCCTGTTGATAGTGAGCCCTCCGCTCGGATGATCTCCCCTGAGTATATCTACAGTGGTTTGAACCACCATCGTACGTCGCCTGGTCCATCTCTACATATTTGGTCGGACGATCTCCCCTGAGTATATCTACGGTGGTTTGGACCACCATCGTGTGTCCCCTGGTTTGTCTCTACATATCTGGATGCGTCTCTCCACGTCGTCGTCTCGTCCCACTAGCCCACTCAGCCCACTCAGCCCTCATGTCATCTATCTCCCCCTCGACTATACTACGTCCAGGGGTGGACTCAAAAGTGTAAAAGTTTGTAACCTATCGCTGCATGCGGCCTAGCTCGGCCGCATGGGCTACTGTCTCTTCTTACTCTCTAATGCGGCACATCAAGGTCTCTCTATGTCGTTGCATCTCCATCAAATAGAGATAGATGCAGACCTGGTCCTAGAAATGGATCAGCTGGGAGAGAGGCCTAAACCCGTGTCCCTCTTGAAAAGCAATGGTATTGTCCTCAGTTCTCATAGTACATAGGGCAAGTACAAAGGAAATGCTCCTCTGTCTCCACCTCCTCCAGGGTGCATAGTCTACAGATCCGCTGCTCAATCCTCAGCTGATGGGACGAGACACGAATTCGTCCGATGGCAATCCTCAAGGCATGTGATACTTATCTGTCCTCCAAGTACTGGGGTATGATAATCACTCCATCCATTGATACTCTGAGGAAATAGTCATTGTAGAAACTGATCTTAGTGGGGAAGTCTTGGTCCCCCCCTGCTGTGAATTCCTCAAAACTTTGCAAGCATTATTCTCCTTCTCCTCTAGCACTTGTAAAAACTGCATCTGTTCCTTGAGCATATTCAGTTCTTCATTTAGGAGGGACTGGATTTCACCATTTTCCACTTGAGGGCACACTTTTAGGGCTTCGTTTTCAGCTTGTAAGCTGGTCACTTTATCCTCCAACTCCTTTATCTTCAAGGCATATTGGCTGGTCTTAGCATCTAGCATCCAAGACATATATTCCTGCATTTTTCCTATTTGAACCCCCATTTGCACTTGCATTTCAGTCTTCCCCTCTTTCATTGAGGTACGCAATCTACGCATAGTCTCTTCACTATTTTCCTTCACCCTTTTCTGGAAGCATTCAATCTCGGCATCTTGCATTTTTGAAACATCTTTCAAAGTGGTAAAGCATGTTTGATGTGCTGGTCACTGATTTTCTAATCAGTAATCTTCTGAATGTTCATCCACACAGTGCTGTCCTTTCTCTCCTCCCCTCTAGTCTTTTCCTCAGGTGAATTATCCATTTTCAAAATTCTTTGGTCATTCAAAAGGAGATAGAAAGGGAGTCATTATGGGTTGAAGCAAAGGGCTCACTAGGGACCTTGCTGAGTGTATACTAAGAATCTCAAAAACTAGTACTCAAAAATAGATATATATATATATATATAGAGAGAGAGAGAGAGAGAGAGTTTATATATAAATAATTATGTATACAATACTTGTCATGACAAGAGAAATAACTAATCTGTGATTAGTAGACATTATATAATGCGCCAATGGTGTAACATGTATATGTAATTATGATGGACACCGACCGATTTGTTATGGCGGTGGATCATCTGAGTAGATAGGACTAGTCGAGCTGGAGCCACTGCTTCAAACGGCGTCGAATTTGGACATGTGATACTTATTCTATTAATAAAAATGTGCACACACATGTCTAAGTCCTAGGGGCAATAGGAAGGGAAGGGTGCATTAAGGTGCATTGAATGGTAGATGCATGGGTCATAGGCTAAGGGTAGGTGTATTAGCATTCTTCATTCACATTGCATTCATCCGCCATCTCACACACACCTTGCATGTAGGTCGAAAATAGAAACAAGTACTCTCACGAGGGCGCTCTTCCCCATTGGAGGGCCATTCAAATTCTGCATGCATTGCACACATTTGCATTCTCAAAAAGTCTGGTTCTTCACATTTGGTATCAGAGCATCGACGATCCACCACCGGGACAACAAGAGAGTGCGCGAGGCAGAGGGTGTGAGGAAGGCCGTGCGGAAGAGAGCCACGGAGGGAAGGCTACACGGAAGGCACATCGGGGGAGCGGCGTGGAAAGGCACGTGCGAGAAGAGCTGGACGGAGGGCAGCGTGCGTGGAAGCCTTGTGCAAAGGAGCAAACAGAGCGCTGCAGATCTTTGCGTGGACCAGCGCTGTGTGAAAAGATTGTGGGCCGGTGTGAAGGGCGACAGAACCCCTGCACAAAATTTTGAATGGGTCAAATAGGAACTCCCCCCCCCCAAGGGAAGGGCTGGTGGAATTCGGAAGCCTACAGGGAAGGAATTTCTCTGATTTTTCTGGTCTTTGGATGGGGAACGGGATGTCCTAACGGGGTGCCCCCCCCGGGTGCGAATAGACCCTTAAACCGTAGGAAGAGACCCCCCCCGTTCTCCCCAACAGAAAGTCGGATTGGAACAAGATTTTAAGGGGGTGATCCACCCATCAAGTACCCCCTATAATGGTATCTAGAGCTCCAATCCGCTCAAAACAAGTAGCCCAAACGGAGCGTACCAGTTTACAGCAGAGATACAAGAAGAAAAGCTTGAAAGAGAAGGAAGAAGAGGTCATTTCAAGTGTTTTCTCAACACAAACAAAGCGGGAGTCGGATAAGTACCACCAACTCTACAACACTTGACTTTTGCTGTAAAATAAACCCTTTTCTGAAATTACAGCAAGTCATTTTCTCTCTTGTATTACTAAAAGGAAAGAATGGAAGGGGAAGGGATATTTAATAATGAACTTGTCCTTTTTCCTCCACTACCAGAAGGAGATAGGGAAAGAACACCACCTCCTTCTGAAGAGGATGATGTAGATAAGAGATTTACACATATTAAGTATGATAACCCATGTATAGAATTACCTTCATCTCTCCTTCAAGAATCTCTTAATAGGGAGTTTTCCTTCAGAAATGAAGGGAGAAACGAGTTCATCCAAGAGCAAGGCGCTGAGTTTACGCCTTTAACTAAAAATCCCGTACACATGGATTATAATCCAAGTGCAAGAGGGAGAGAGGAGTCTCCTGTTGATAAGCTGTTTTCTCAGCTTAGCCATATGATTGAACAGTCCATTATGACAAAATTAGGAACTAAGAGAGTGCTGAATTTTGGGGATGATGATTTAAGTAACCCCTCAAAGAAAGCTAAATTCCAACCTTGAGAGAGAATAGAGTTCCCAAAGTATGATGGAGCAAGAGAGGCGGATAAAATCCTCAATTGGATTCGCCATTTTGAGCTATATTTTTCCCATCAAGATAAGACCGACCACGAGAAGCTTGCTCTTGCCACACTACATCTACAGAAGGATGCTTTGATGTGATGGTCTTTATCACAAACGGGAAAAGAGCCTATTCTTTAATGATCCAAATTTGTAGAGCAGCTTAAGGCCACTTTCATGCCTCCGAGGCATGAAGAAGAATTGACCTTCCGTTGGGAAAGGTTCATGCAATTCGAAAACGAGAGTAACGCTGAATTTACAGCTAGGTTCTGGAAACTCTCTTTAGAGTTACCTGAGAAGAGCGAGGATGATAGAAGGAAGAAGTATTTAGCAGCCCTAACCCCGAAAGTGAGGTATGAGTTTGAAATGTTCAATCCAACCACCTTGAAAGACCTCACTAAATTGGTTGAGATTATTGAGAGGAAATTGAATCCTCGTAAACCCTTCAACAAAGGAAAGGAGAAAGCTATTGTACAAAATGTTAACACCCAATCACGTCCTGAATGGATACCATTTCCTTCCATGACTGACGATGAGAAGAAAAAGCTAATTAAGGAGAATAAATGTTTCCGATTTGTTATGGCGGTGGATCATCTGAGTAGATAGGACTAGTCGAGCTGGAGCCTTTGCTTCAGATGGCATCAAATTCGGACATGTGATACTTATTCTATTAATAATATGTGCACACATGTGTCTAGGTCCTAGGGACAATAGGAAGGGAAGGGTGCATTAAAGTGCATTGAATGGTAGATGCATGGGTCATAGGCTAAGGGTAGGTGTAAATGGGAAGATGGAACTTGAGTGATCTCAAGGGACATTAATGAAAGGGTATCACCCTTTCATTTTGTGAATCTCACGTAGCATTCGTCATTCACATTGCATTCATCCGCCATCTCACACACACCTTGCATGCAGGTTGAAAATAGAAACAAGTACTCTCATGAGGGCGCTCTTCCCCATTGGAGGGCCAATTGGCATTCAAATTCTACATGCATTGCACACATTTGCATTCTTGAAAAGTCTGGCTCTTGTGTGAATCAATGGTGGACGACCAACTAAAGTCACCATGCATGGTTGATCAGAAGGAGCCAAGAAATCTTTGAGTGGACCAAATCTGCTCTTGAATAGACGGTGGTGTTGCACAGATCTCGTAGGACATAGGGCATGCAAATCCAAGTGCTCCTCTGTCTCAGCCTCTTGCATATCACATAAAGTGAAGATCCATCTCTAACTTGAAACCGTGGCTAGGCTTGACCTCATCTATGGCATTAGAGATAGGAGGGGATAAGAGGAGTTGGTATGCTCTTACCCGCAGATGTGGTATGCTCTTACCTGCAGATGGCTTGCAAGGCTTGGGACTACACATGGACAAACTACCACCTTTTCAGTATAGCCTTGAGGCTCCATCGACTCCGCTCATTTATCATGAGGTCAAGAAGATCATCAAAGAGGATCTCCTATACCTTCACATGTATACGAACTAACTAGAACTTGAGGTCCAAACGCTATAGAGATCATTGCTTGTAGATCTTAGAGAAGGGTCTTTGCGAAACCACCAGCTATACTCACATCCATCTCCCAAATGCAATGAGGATCTCGATTAGGCAACTCTGAGTATCCTCTCACCAATTGTGTATTGAGATGTCCAGATGTCATGGTGCTGAAGTCCCCAACTTTGTGAAGATGTATGACCACCTAAAAGGCTGCATCAAGCTATAGAGGGTAGCCGCAAACGCTGCTAGCAGGATATGATGTGGGACCGATGGTTTGCTCCAAATTATCAAAGCAAGAAGTAGAACTTGTAGTCTCTTGACGCGGGACAAGTCTATGTCAGATAGATTTGTCCCCCAAAAAGGGGCAGCTTTTTTGGGGCAGCTGTACATCCCAGCTGGGCAAACAAGAGAGTCGAAAAGAAGAGACATCGTTGTAGGTCCTAACGATGGGACTGAAAGCATTGACGCTCAACTTTGGCAAGTGTGGCATACCCTCTGCTTAAGCAAACCCGCATGGCTGGTCTCCCTGTGAAAATCAAACATGAGAAGAGGATTCCCAAGTATGTATAAGATGCAACAATCTCAACTAGTGCATTGGCATAAGTTTGTACAACACCCACAAAAAGATAGTTACTTACACCCATTTATTGGATTACGAGTTAAAAATTGTAGCCCTTTGCTTAATCCTTTCATCTATGAGAAGTAGCAGATACTTGACATCAACCAGTGACAAGATGGTTTGCAACTGAATCATGCAAAATAATATGTCTTGCTAAGGAGGTGATAAATGCCTCAAAGTTTATCAATGCCTGATGATTCACGCCAATTATGTTAAAGAAAATGCACACACGGTGACTTCACATTGTCAATATGGCACCTCCAGTAACGTACTTGGAGATACAAGAAGTTATTGGTGAAGATGATGTCAGTACCAATACCATAGTGCTAGATGGTACAGAAAGAAAAGAAAGAAAGAAAGTTTATTAAAGTCTTCGGAAGACCGATGGGTCTATGAGACTATGAAAAACCTGATACAATGAGCTGTGGTAGTGGAGCTACTAAACGAGCATCCACACCAATGCAAAATGCAAAAAATGCAAAATGGCAGTACTAAGTCCTAAGTACAACATAGTCATATCTCGACTATATATATCAATCTCAGCATCATCGTCGGCATCATCATAACCATCATCATCATCATCATCAACAACAAGACATCAAGATGGATGAGGCTGTGGAAGTGGAGGCATGAGGTCAGCAATAGAATGTTGTCGCCCCCTCAAGGGTGCAGTCCTGGTACGTCTCCTGGTCGTAGCTCTACGTCTAACCAAGGCCACTGTGACCCCAGTCGGTCGGGCTCTGACCCTAAACAAGGAGGGGATGTCCCCAAGTGTGATCTGTGAGTCAACCCTCTGTCTGAGCTATCGGGTCACAGGCTCCAAGTCACGGTCATGTCGAGGTCTTGCCTCGTGGGAGTCTATGTGATCTGGCTGAAAGAACTCCGTGATAGAGCTCTGAGAGGTATCAGTCGAGGGAGAAGCCTGCTCATGTCTCCGTGCTCGGAGTATCCTATCGCGGTGTCTGAGCATCTCATGAATGAAACCAGCCAAGCATCGCTGGTCTGGGTAGGAGAGGACACGGGCCAACATCCCATAACTATCTCTGAAGAGGCAGTAGAAACGCCCTCGGATCTCATAGTAAACAGGACACCTGAAGATGAAATGCTCCTCTGTCTCAACCTCCTGCATGTCACACAGTGTGCATATGCGCCTCTCCCTGGGTAACCACTCTGCTCGGCCGCTCTCGATACGAAGTCTATGTGAAGAGACTCGGAACTGCCCAAGGGAGATCCTCAACGAGTGGGGTAGGTGAATCTACGTGTATCCTGGTGGATCAATGAAATCCTCCGCTGTGATATGTAGGAAGTGATCTCTGTAGAAGCCCAACTTCACTGGAAGATCACTCAGGCCCAACCAAGTCCGGAATGTGTGTAGCTGTAGTAGATTCTCACGGATAACCTGGTTGACCGTGAACAAAGCGTATATCATGGTAAGTGGAGTAAGAGCTCAACGGGGTAGAAAGTGCTTAGCGACGGGGGGTAGAAATGCTAAAGAAAAGATAGGTATGGTCAGCCCTTGTAGGGGGAGGTGCTACGGTGAAGTCAGTGATGCAAGATGTGAAGGCAAGGGATCCCATGATGTAGGTAGTCCACAACATTGAAGCCTCCCCCATGTGGAAAGCAAGTGAAGCCACTTGATGCAGGCCATTTGTCAAGACCATTATAGATAATGAGATCATGCATCCTACCGAGGTCTAATAGGGCCTGCCCATAGGATGTGAACGATCCTTGTCTGTCAGCTGAAACTCATAGCATACCTGCCTCCTCAAGGTCAATGTTTGGTAGTAGAGTGGAATCATCCCTGAAGTTGAGGAGTGGTGCCTGACGAGCACCTGTTCTCGCGTTGAAGTCCCCAACTAGGAGGACTTCCTCCCGGCTAGAGAAGTCAACGATGGACTGATAAAGGGCAGCAAATGGGGATGTCTCATCCTCCCCTTGAATATCTCTGGCAAAGCGGGAGGTCTCGGGGGGGAAGTAGCAAACTGCGATAAACAAACCTCGGCTATCCATGTGTCGGGATCCGAATCCAGAGAAAACTGGAGTGTGGATCTCTCTGCTCCACTGAGATGGTCGAGGCAAAGACTAGGGGGAAGACCACAGCAGGTACAAGAAATTATTGGTGAAGACGATGTCAGTACCAGTACCATAGTGCTAGATGGTACAGAGCCCATAGTTGAGGCAAAGACTAGGGGGAAGACCACAGTAGTGCAAAAGTCAAACATTGATTTGGAAAGGGGATGGAGGGTGCCGAAGTCAAATGATGTGAATGAATGAAGTACTTTTCACTCCATTGGCAAGTAAACCCTTTCTAGGAGGATTAAATATATAGATATGTGCCCACATATAGTTTGAAATGGTAATGGTGCGTCCACCCTGATACTTCATTTTGAACTGCATTGGAGTTTGTCAGTAATGGCAGCTTCAACAGTAAAGAAAATCATTCGTGTGGCAAAATGGCAACCAGAAACTTTTAGACTTTGGAGGTCTTTTCCTCTTCGAGAAGGTATCTTTACCCTTCACCATCAGGAACATGAAATAAAATGAAATGTTTTGTTGATGTCATATATGACAGGATCTGTGGAACAAACTAGATCACTAGCTGCCCATATGATCTCTTGCTCTAACTAGCCATGCTGCTAATCATTTGATAATCTCATTACCTTCATTATTTCCATATCTCATTCATGCCACATTCAAGATATATTACAGCTCCTTAATCGTTTGGATCGGACGTAAATTACACATTCCAGGAACTACATATGTATGCATCTAATAAGAAAGCTGCACAATAACCATTAATACTTCTACAAGCAGGAGCAATGATTAAAAAATCGTTTAACGAAAACTTTCAAAAGAATTTGAGCTCCAATATGATCTGCGGCAAATTTCTCACTTCATGATCCAAGAAGATCTCAACATTAACGTCTACACGGCAAAAGTTTCTGTTCCTTCTTTATAGCAGGGAAGCTGCTGTTTCTATTGCATTTAAATAAGCTATTGTTCTCCCTAATCGTGCTGTGAGGTAAGTCACTAGTGTTAAAGCATGCTCTTGAAGATCCACACTAGACTCTGTGATCCCTAACTTCCCGCATAAGCTATTGTTCTCCTTCATTAACACTGTTGCTAATGATGTTTGCATTATTAAAGCATGCCCTTGAACAAGTTTGTATAACCACTATATCCGCAGATTTTGTACATCACGCATGCACTTTCGCAAATAGGATGTTCAAAAAGAGAATTTAATTCTGGTCATATGAAAGTTGTGAAGTAAGCTCACCTACAGTATTCAGCAAGACTATCAGTGCTGAAAGCACTTACAGTCCGTGGAAATATTCCGTTAGTTGCACTCCCTGAAGCTGCATCTTGACTTTTATAGATATCAATAGTGCCATGCTGTAGAAAAGAAGTATCCCTTGATACCGGCTGTAGCTGTGATGAAATTTGAAGAACATCTTTCCCCAAAGACGGTTGCAAATTTACTGTATTAAGAAAAATTTGGTCGCTGGCATTGTTTTCACCGCCAGTGCCTGTGCTGTCGACTGAGCTTGCATCCCGGAGATGTGAAGCGGACGCTGTCCTAATTCCTACGATGGCGCCTACGCCGTTGTTTGACCCATCATTTGACCCATTGCTGTCCGAATGTGATATACAAGTACCCACTTCATTTCTTCCAGAACCCGACCCAGACAAATCCACTTCAATCCATTCTGAGTTGTGTCGAGAAACAACACATGGCTCACCTTGTCTAGATTCTCCAAGCGCATGTGAAGCTGATAATGAATCGATTCTGACTACACTGACGATATCAGGCCCGCTCTGTGAACGTGAAGCACCATCTTCTTGCGTTGTAATCAAGGAAGGATTAGACTGCTCCCCAAGTTGGCCATTGTCTACAACCACAGACCTGATCCTCCGATCTTTGATAAGGTGAATGATAGGTCTTAGCATTGTCCTCACAGCAGTCCTGCTTACTTGTGGGGTCCTGCTTACTTGTGGGGTTCTGTAACCATAGTGGTGGAAATAGGGAGAGAGCTTGAATGTAGTTCAAAGAGGCTACCTGCAATATACGCACGATCGACATCCTTTAAAACTCCTCCTGTAAGGATGTATATCCGTCGTGACTGGAATGGCATCTCTCTCTCTCTCTCTCTCTCTCTCTCTCTCTCTCTCTCTCTCACACACACACACACACACACACTCACAATTTGTAGATCAAACAACTTCCAATCTAAAACCAGACTCTTAGAGCAATTATCACAACCAAGTTTGCAATTCATCGGAACACTAACTGCTCCGAACCAATGACTTGAGAATCTGTTAAGAGTTGTCGTAGGCTTTCGCTGCAAACATAAGAAAGAAGTTTATTCCTCATTTCCTTTCTTACCGACGTGGGCCTGCCAATTGGAAGAAGTGCGAGCCAGAAGCAAAGTCGTTTCACGCACGAGTACTCAAGCAGGTGCTGTCCTGACGGATGGTTGAAGCCAAAGGGAGACAGACGCGGATTTGTGAAGGCTCTCTAGGAACAGCAATGGAGCATGATCAACCGACTTACAATCGCGGACGCTCACGCTTCGCCCGGGGACTGCAACACCGCGAGCATCCTGCAAAGTTTGAATTCGGAGCCCGATTGCATCGTCGGAAGCTTTTTTCTGTCAAAGCCTGCGGCCGGAGGACGCAAAATGCGTTCTCCACGGGACGCAAATGCATCTGCTGTGCCTCCTGGCGGGGGAGAAAGCTATTCCTGCGAAGCCTCCATTTGTTTTTCAAGGTGTTGACCTTGGGAGAGGGATCGAGCTGGCGAAAGGCGTGTGGCGTCAAAATGGAACAGCGAGGCAGGAAGTATGATTTGCAGAGGAAGAGCAAAAGCCAAAGCCATCGCCATAGCCAAGAATCTGCGAGCTTGCGGAGCCAAACAGGAGCCAACCATCGCCATAGCCAGCCTCACCGTCGCCATCGCCATCGCCATTGCCTTTGCCAAAGAGACGATGTCCACGTCCCCCTTCCACGTCACCTCCCACATCAGCAACCTCTTTCGCCACCTCAGCTCCTTATCCCCTTGCCACGTGCCTTTCCATCCTCTTCGAAACTCGCCGAAACACCTGGTTCAGTGCTCACATTTTTCTAAACTAATCGCAAAACTTGAGGTTTTTCCTGAGAATTTGCCAATTTTTTGGCTTAAATATAACTAAATTGCCTAAAATTTTGCAAATTTTGCAAAATTGAGAATGTATTCTTTATGGGTGAAAATGAAAATGTTGTATATAGTTTGCAGGTTTTCTGTGAACATCGAGGTCCTGGTTGCTCCTCGGGCCCCTGCTCAAAGAGAGTGGCCCTGCATGAACCCATCCTACGTTCTGGCGCCAACGTGGTCTGCAAACCAAGCCCACACGCTCTTATTGGCATCGCCACCTCATCAGTGGTTGGCTTAAAAAACGAGATGCGCGACTCAAGAACAAGTAGAGGTTTTTGGCCTACCCCTACGGTAGGTCTTATTGGAGACTCGAGTTCTCAAAAAAGATTTTGAATTTCAAAAATTATGGTCTTTTTATGGTCGGTGTTGGATTACTTATTATTTCACCGTTGAAATCCTCTCTCTCTCTCTCTCTCTCTCTCTCTCTCTCTCTCTCTCTCCCTCTCACTCACTTGTTCGTATTTGTTTTCCTCACCTCTAAATTGGATCGACTGCTCAAGAAAAGGCCACCTTTTGTGTCAATCTCAAAGCACATCCTTGTGCTATGTCACTATGCCAAAAGATGAACACTAACCTTCGTGAGCACAAGAAAATCAAGAACCTGCTCTTCCCATGCACCTAAAGTATGAGCATGCTAGAGCTTTTCCTGACCTACTATAAAGTGGGACAACGGGGAGGTAGGGATGGAGAGAGACACTCGAGGATCTTGTTTTTTGTTTTCAAGCTAGGTTGCACTACTATGTCAAATCCACCCTTGAAAAAAGGGGGTATTTCAAGATATATTTCTAGGCGGACGTCATGCCCTTTCATGGGCCACTCTATCTAATTTGACTTACCAACGACACCACCCACCACCCACCCCTATTGCGTGACACTCTTTTAAAGTGTCCCCTTTTTTCCACAACACAATGACATTGTTAACATATCTAGCATTGGCACTTATTTTGAGTTATGAGTTATGAGTTAAAACTTTAAACATTGCCTTGGCCCACATACCCATTAAATTCTCTACAACTAACACTCCCATATGGGCTCAACTCTTTGGAATAAAGGTGTCACTCCTACTTATCACACCAATCTCACCACTACTTTTACTTAATTCAAGCCTCACTATTCAAGAGTTTAGTATACAATGTGCTGCAGTTATGGTGACTCTATCGACTCTTTAGTACTAAATGTCTCTTCCCAACCATATTCTCCAATCTCTACTCTCTATGAATTCAAAACATTTTATCATGTTATTATCATGTGATAATACTCATCACTATTTTTTAGATAACCCACTTCGACAATAAAATATGTCACTTTGTATAGGGCTATTTGCCCATTGAATTCTATGCCGTTGGCATTCCCAATCATATCCCTAGCCTCTATTTTTTGTGAATGCAAAACATTTTGTTACCTTACTATTCATTAATTCTACTCATCACTTTTTTTAGGTTAAGCCA
This sequence comes from Dipteris shenzhenensis, assembly GCF_047967505.1. NCBI lineage: Eukaryota > Viridiplantae > Streptophyta > Polypodiopsida > Gleicheniales > Dipteridaceae > Dipteris > Dipteris shenzhenensis. The sequence goes on along the minus strand of NC_141619.1, from coordinate 46,024,909 downwards.
CCTTAGTATTGTGTACTTTTAAGTCCTATCAATAGCACCATGTCTAGCACTACTATTATCTCTTTCTTTCTTTTAAATCCACCTCAATATGGGCTACTTTAAGTCCATAAAACCATATCTCACTACTAATATTCCAAGAACATGTTAACCTAGGTATGACCAAGCCACCCTAGAAATTTTCCCAAAACGAATCATTGTCAAAAAATGAGAAACATCAAGAGAAAAGGTCACTCTCTTGTCTTTGGTACTTTTTGTCAATGTTGTGGAAGCTTTTGTAAGCTGATAGTTACAATCTATACCCACCCAGGATCAGTCAAACAAAAGGAACCGTAATTTGGCTTACCCTCATGCAATGTTTTTTTTTTTGGGACCCCGTTCAAAAAAGATGCTCGAGATTTGGCGATTAGGGTTGTTTTATCATATAAAACTATCACAATAGCTAAAAGTGTTATATAAATATTTGAATATTTAAAATATAAGTAAATAAATAAATACACACACGCACATATTCTCTTTCAATTAAACTACTCATCACTATTATCATATCCTCAAACAAAATATCAAAGAGCACACCTTCATCTTGCAAGTCAATCAAGATTCTCACCACATCCTTGATTAGTAAAGAGAAAAGAGACAATAAAGATAATTTGCTAATGAGGATACCTTTTTTATCTCACCAGTGTTACACCATTCTATCCACCAAATGAGGTGTATAATATCCCAGAATGTAAACATGGTAGGCTCAATCCATGCTAAATAGTAGTACAAGGGATATAGAAGTGAAGAAGAAGTTGCGCTTTTGTACTCCTCTTTATGTAGTCATCTAGGTGACTTTTGGCAAGAAAAGGCATTAAAATTTTTAGTTTATAGCCATGTTTGGCGATAAGGAGTGCTTTTTTGCTCAAAATATATCCAAAAGGTTCACAAAGTTGGACCTCATTTGTAGCCAAATTGGCAATATTTCATCCAAAAAATTTACACTACCCTCATGAACTTAACATAATGCAATAGATATACTTTGTGGTGTATTGCATAGCTACTTTGTTGATGTGTGGTGCTCCCTCCCCCCTATGTTTTTGCATCGAGTGTTTGAAGCATACTTTTTGTATTGTTACCATTGTCATCGTCATTTGTGGCACCAATAGTTTTAGGCCCATTCTCCTATGATAAACACAAAATTGGACTTGTATTGTTAGACTTCCATATTAAATGCATAAAGCCAAAAAAGGTAGCAAGTAAAGGGGGGAATAAGTTTTTGAGATATGTGAGTGGGATGGAGTGGGAACAGACCTCACAATATTGTGAATATCATGTGCACTATTGGGATGGAGGGAGAAGCTTGGGATCTTCGAAGTTGAGAAGTGAAGCAAAGAATCTGCCCATATTGATAGCTCGCAGGGTATCTCAAACAATTATCATTGTCAATTGATGTTTTTAGTAGCACAAGACTGCATTTGTTTTCAAAAATATCAATGCTTTTGGTCACAATAGTACTTTTTGTTACATTAAATGTGCATGATTTTGATAGATGTATTTGGTAATGCATTGCTTGTTACTCATTTTGGTTAATGGATAAAACATGACTTCATAGAGTGCAGTGGTGTTATTGAGGATTTGTGTAATACAAATTTTTTTTTGGGGGTGATACAAATTTTCAAGGTAGAAGATAAGAGGAATATAAGAAATTCATGATTATTCTTTTGATAAAGAATTACAAAATACCCTTGTGAAAAAGTATTAAGAATACAAATTCTACAACAATGGATCATGAAGCCTTCCTATTGTGTACTTCATGCAAAAATTTACTACAAAGTGATATTCATATCTTTATTGTACAATCTTTACTTTATCGTTATTTATGTACAAAATTATAATCTACCTTTCTTAAATTAAAGACTTCTATTATTGATACTTAGCCAACTTGGAGCATAGTGTTGATGTGATTAATAATGGATTCTTTTGAGATCCTATTAACTAATGATGGCTTGGAATGTGACATGGGAACTCATAGAGGCTCTTACAATTGTACATCCAACTTTCTTCAAGATACCTTATAAGTAGCGTGGTCTAAGGTTGAGTCCCTTATCCATTGTATCGATCATTCTACCGACAGATACCATTGTATTCATATAATATTACATTGGACATCAAATTGTAATACTCACTCCTCTAATAATTCCCCTTTAGATGAAGTCTCATGTCTATGTTATATATGAGTTCTCTAAAATTCTCAAATTTTAACCTTGGCAATGCTTGGCTTATAGATCTACTATCTTTATAGAAACAATGGTAAGTTGAATTTCTCCTATTTTAATTGGATTCCAAATGGAATGAAAGGAAATAAAAGTGCTTGTCCCTGATCTTTTGGAAATTTTGCTAAAGACAATGGCTTATAGATCTACTATCTTTATAGAAACAATGGTAAGTTGAATTTCTCCTATTTTAATTGGATTCTAAATGGAATCAAAGGAAATAAAACCACTTGTCCCTTATCTTTTGGAACTTTTGCTAAAGACATTGCACTAAGGTTGTGAGGAAAGACTATAGATGAGAGTTTTAGGAATTTCAAGACAAACCAATGATTTTGAGACTATGCAAAATGGAAGTAGTGAAGGAAAAGAGACTTATAATGTCTTTATATAGCATAATTATAATGCCTTAGGATTATAAATTGTAATTTTGCAAAGGCATGATGCTCGGATGCACCATTAGCTCTTATTTGTTTTTTCAAAATTGATCAACTAGGACATACAATGCTACCTATGAAGCCCCTATAGGTTGTTTGTTAAATTAGTTGTTTTGTAGTACATTTGGCAATTTCGTACAGTAGATCTATCCTCATCATTGCATACCTCAACATAGATCTTCATTGCAACCCTCATTACCAATTTTTGCAGCAACATGATAGTTAAAGGTACCCTTTCTTTTTGAATACTTAAGGTGTTGCATTTTTTAAACACAAATACCCCCTTCTACTATAGGGGCCCAATACTACATGCTCAATTTCTTGTGGTTGTTGATGACTTGTTTAACTTTATATTTATGAGTGTGACACCCATCCAAATGGGATATATACCATCACATGGCCTTACCATGACAAAATCTATAATTTTCACATAGTTAAGATGATTGAATCCCTCTCTTGTCATATCACATGCTAGTCCAACATAATGATCTTCAAGGTAATCGATGCCCAAAAGCTAAAGATCTTCCCCACCTCATTTGCATTATTCAACATGCTGTCCAGAGAATTCAATGCTTATGTGACTTGTGTACTCTTTCATTGTTGTTCTTTTGAATCCAAGACGTCCAATACTAGACATGCTTATGTAATGAAACAACTTTTAGATGTCCTATATAGGAAGCATTGGCCTACCACCTCCATCATATTTCCATACTTCTATATCACTAGTTGACAACCATTGACCCAATGTTGAATGTATCATGTATTGGAATTTTGGAATCCCATCACTAAGGTAGAAACAAAATTTCAATGGCATGGAAAGACTCACGGGATGCTCTTTCCCATCATGCATATAACCTTTAACAAACTCCTTGAAGTGGAGAGCTTCTTGTATGAAAATGGGTATAGGCTAACTGGACTCACATTTGTTAAAGGTTTGCAGAAAATGAGACAATGTGATTACACAATTTGTCTTGAGTGTCTCGGAGAATTGATTCAACAATGCATCAATGTTCTCATGTGTATGACCACCCATCAAGAATCCTAGTTGAAAGACAATGTGATTACACAATTTGTCTTGAGTGTCTTGGAGAATTGATTCAACAATGCATCAATGTTCTCATGTGTATGACCATCCATCAAGAATCCTAGTTGAAAGAAGCAATAAGAAACGATAAGTATGCAAACAAATATGAATTCTTGCTCTCTGCTCCACATTTTGTAAACTTGGAGAAGCAAAACATGTGGATGTTTTTTATAGCTTCTACAATTATCTTGTAAACTCCTTTCTTTTGTGTTTTCATTGTAGATAGCATAATATCATAATTTTTTGTAATCCCTTTCACTTGTATGTGGCAATCATCTCTATCCAATAGAACTGATAATATTTCCTATATTTTTTATTTTTCCTTGCTAGAGAGCTCATCGTACATGTGGTTGTAGTTCCTCTCAAGTTTGCATAAACACAAAGCAAGTGAGCTATTGTAAAGTTAGGATCTTCCAAAATTGCAATGCAAAGTCCCCATATACTAATTGACCATGCCCATGAGTCACATCCTCGATAATGAAACATGCAATCGCATATTATAGTCCAAAAATTTTGGTAAGAGTTGCAACCTTGGAGTGGATGTCTTCACTTGGTCCATCTTGTCAATTATGATACACAAATTTTGGGCCAGATGTAGTGCTAAAGAGAAGTACTATGCATAATACAAGATTCTACAAGACATTTGTTGTAAGTTGTGACCTTCATTTTAGTAGCAAATGGTCCCTTTCACTCTGAACCTTTGTAGATCCTAGCTTTATCGTGATTGCAGTACATGTGTCACTTGGAGAAAGCGCTATTTTTTGATAGAATGCCTTGCTTGAAGATAGTATTTCATAATTTGTTAAATGTAGGTTTCAATAAAGTCTTGTGTTTTAGCCCTTCTAATGTAGCATTTACTTCACACAATATGTCCTTTTGCTTATACACAAAGGGATGACCATTTGAGTGTCCCTCTCTCCATACACCAATGTGCGGCTCTTTATGTGGCAACTTTTCTACATTATTTTCCAAACATTTGAATTAATGTTATTCAGTTGTCCACATGTTGTCTCGACATATCCGTATTCCCATTATCACATTTGTATGCACTAAGCTCCTGTTGCTATTTTGTAAAAGTTTCCTTTGGAATTATATGTAAATTATACCATGCACTACAGCAACTTGTTATGCCTCCACGAGGGAACATGAACCCACCCCTGTTTTTCTCATCTTGTTGTACCATTGAATATTTTCCTAAATATAGTTGACTTGATCCTCTAATTGACCATAATATCGCTTTCATAATTCCAAGACCATATTGTACTCTACTATGTTCTTTGCAACAATCAATAATTGAAATAAACTTTCCTTGTGTTTAGCTTGGGTCCCTTGAGCTTCTATTGATCATATTATAAGGTAATATTTTTAATAGGGACTTCAATTCTTACCGTCTCATCAATCACATACTCAAAGTCCATAGATTCTAAACTATCACCTAAAGTGTCATGTCATGCATCAAGCTCCAATGTACTCCCATCTAGAAATGTAAGCAATTGGATCGAACACTTGACCATCCTTACTCCATCTCCTGATTCCTCACAATTTATAAGTATGCACAAGTATAATACATGACCCTCTTGCTTCTATATCTTGTCACCACATCGAAGAATTTATTTTGATGTCATCCAGATTCTCCTATACACAGACGATGTAGTACTACTATCCTCTTCTGCTACTGGTCTTCATCGACACACCTGGATGGACTTCAGGTCTTCTGTGATACACATGACTTGAAGGTCAACCTTGGCAAAACCAAGGTGATGATCTTTAACACTTCCAGACCTGCTATGCACCGAGAGCAGTTCCTCTTCGCCGGCGACCCTGTTGAGATAGTTGACTCTTACACATACTTGGGCGTTGTCTTCTCAGGCCCAATCTTCACGATGCACTCGGCAGGCATGTACGGTAGCCCTTGGTGGGGAGTCGACCTTTCAGACACAGAGTGGGATCGAGTCGAGCACCTACAGATACTGATGTTTGCTCGGATGATCCGTAGCAAACCATCGGTACCACACCAGATCATTCCAGCAGAGTTCGGCGCCTCACCCCTACAGCTTGATGCGGCTTTTCAGGCTATCACCTATCTCCACAGAGTCAGGAATTTCAGCTCCTTCGCCGACAGTCGCCTCCGCCTACCTTGGCTAGCCCTATCCTCCTCACCACCTGCACATATATACTGTATCTCCCCCCTCTACCCCATTTTTGGTGCCCCCCCCTTCTTTTTTGTATTATCTGGAGGTAGACACATATTTTTTGTATCAGGACTAGACACACCGTCCTTCATAACCTCTTTTTTGTAGAAACGGTTGGCTGGCTCGTTTTGAGACCGCCAACGTTATGCTCATTGTATCAGTTATCTTAGTCTCATAGACCTTCACGGTCTCCCGAAGACTTTAATAAACTTTCTTTCTTTCTTTCTTTCTCTATATTGTACCTTCTTAATCTCCAAGCTCTTGTGTAAAGATTTCATTTCAATCAATGCACTCTCTCTCTCTCTCTCTCTCTCTCTCTCTCTCTCTCTCTCTCTCTCTCTCCTACCCTCCCTCCCTAGATATGGAAGTTTAATGTGAGGCACACACACATAAGACATTTCCTAGGTAAATATGGAAGTTTAATGTGAGGTATACAATGTATGTCAATTAAAACTGATACCACACCACTTCCATTAACACAACCCATTCAGATCCACACAAAGTATTGTCCCTTTTGCTACCTTCATACCCTCATTGTAGAGTGCCACCTTGCTAAATACTCTACAGTTCTTATAGTAAATAAACTTGCAAAAGAGCATGCATGCTTTACAACATTAAATTATACAAAAGTAATATGCCCTTGCTTTATAATATATAGCTTATCCATGGAACATAGCACATTTTAGTATCAAGACATTTCATGAAATTTTGAGCATTATAAGAGCAAAAAAACGAACTCAAATGAATAAGAGTAGAACTACTTCTAAATCTCTTAGGCCATTTCTTCCAATCCTAAAACTCTATCCAAGCATAAATTTGTCTATTTCTTACCATACCCTTCATATTTCAATGGGGGGGATTCATGACCGCGTGGTCCTGAACCTTGGGGCAACCTTGGGGCTATCTCCTTAGGTGAGAGTTCATGCTCATATGGTCATGAGTTACCTCCTTTGGCAACACATCATGGATTCATGGCCATTTAGTCCTGAAAGCAAACCCCTCTTGTGCTCCCCAATCTAAAATCATTCATGACTCTGCACACCTCTTTCGCACTACCTAGTGGATTCATGCCACATATTCACGAGTCCCCTCCTTTGGCAACACATGCTGGTCACAAGTCCCCTCCTTTGGCAATACATGTAGATTGGGAAGCACAAGAGGGGTTTGCATGCATAAACTATTTCTAATAGTTGCTTAAAAAACATTCCATGCTTTTACCTCCTACTTTTCCTCCTCCTTTCCTCTTTGATGCTCCCCCTCTTTTCCTCTCTAATGCAACACCCCCTTCCTGTGCAATCAATGCATTAAACTTTGAAATTCTCCATCTCTATGTCTCACGCTCTCTCTCTTTCCTATATCTACAAATATATATTGAAAATTTATTTATATGTATTTCTTTTATATAGATATATATGTATAAATATGTATATATCTCCCGTATATCTAACATACATATCTATTATATTAAAAAAGTACAATAAGACAAATTGTCTTGATAGGATACAATAGTACGATGATTAGAAGAGATCATATCTTCTCACCTCACAGCTACACTCTTGGACCTGACCCTCAACATCTATGGATTCCTAGCTTCAGCACTTTCTATTCCTAGCATTTTTTGAACACACAGTTTGATACACATTTAACTTGCAATATTGTACTAGGGGACTCTTCACATCTCACCCACACATAGTGTGGCTATCCATTTGAATGCCACATAGGTAGTAATTTAACAAATCGTGTCATTTCATATCCTTGAAGGCTAATGTAACTCAATAGTAAACCCTCCTAACTACCCTGGATCACAACCCAAATAGTTTGTTCTTAAATGCATCAATCCATCATCGTTTTAATGCATCCCTTTATGTGTGAACGTTGTTGATTTGGATCTTAGATCACCTTGCCTCCTCCTCTTTCAACTTAACTACTTTGTCAACATCACGACTCGCTTTCATCTAATAAAAACCATGGCTTGTGCATATTCAAAATTCCTTTGAGACTCCTGGGGATGACCACAAGCTCTTATACATCACTATTTCAATGCTCATATAAGAACTACTTGGCATCAATTGACCACATTATCATATGAGCAAGCTCCTTTCCCATTTCTCGCATCATCGGATCCTTCAAAACCGTCTCACAAGCGCTAATTCTTCCATTGTTGTAATTCACCTTCTAGCACCTGTACTCAAGCTACTTCTTTGCTACATTTAGCCTTGTGTTGGGCTACTTGAGCTTTTGTTTGTCAGGCTGACTACTAAACTATCAATCTTGAATGCTAAGATACTCTTCAGTGGCATCAACCTCTGCTTGGCGTTGTTTAAAAAGGTCCTCACTCTTGGTGGTGAGTGCTTGAGCTTGTTGAACAAGGGCTAATTCCATGTCTTCAGCATGGTAGGTGCTATCAACTAGAAAAGAATTCAATGCATGAGGCTAGACGCTAGGCATGGCAACGCTCGAGGGCCATGGAGGAAAAGGGAACATGAGGGAAGAAGCGTTAACATAGGTGGGGAAAAAAAGATTAAGAGGGGTGGGAATGAAGAGGGGGACTATGGCACAAGGGGGAAGGAAGAGGGGGAAGAGGAGCATGTACATGATGGGAGGTGGAATGTAGAGATGGAGACATCAAGGAAAGAGAGTCATGCTTTATTGGAAAGATGGGGGGGGAAATCAAAGTACTAGCTAGGTGGCTTTACAAGAATAAGCATGTTCCATCAAGGAATAGCCCCCTCCTTTTATAGCCAAGAGAGGGGGTCTCTCCCAATAAATGCATCCTCCCACATGCATGGTGTGTGTGGAAGAGTGTCCCATGTGGGCTAGGCGGTTACGCACTCTCAATTGTGTGCGACAACCCTTTGCCTCATTTTTCCACATACATCAACCCCCATATCCCAAGTCTAATATACTCCCTTGGCCTCTTCCCAATTATATAATACGTTCAAACATCTAGGAGGACAAGTGGAGGGTTGCCACAAGGAATCTTGCCACCTCATCCTACTTGCCCATTATTTAACTTGCATTCTTGGACTTTCTACACCCCCCCCCCCACATGGGCCTATCCTACATGGAGGGAATAATCCAATATAATATTCATCTCCACCTATTTATATTACTTCTCCCATGGTCCTTGGGCCATATCTCACTAAATGCAGGCGTGGGGACCGCCTAGGTGGAGGGGTGGTGCATGGAGGACCCATGCCACCTTATCATTTTATATTATTACTGCCATGGATTATGTACAACACACCTTATGGGTCCTCTTACATGGAAGGGTGGCACATGGTCATGCCCTGCCACCTCATCCCTGGGCCTTATGCACACCATATTTTATTATACTATTGCCACACATACAAGCACACATATTTATGCCTTTTACTTTGGTCAAATTTATCCATAACAGTTCCCCCCCAGGCAAGGAATGCATAGCATTTCCATGCCTAGGACCATCACGCACAAGGAAGGGCTAGAGACAATGCTTGTTGATCACCTTCTTGCCATATGGCTCATGCAGCTCCTGAACTTGTACAGACCCATTGCTACGTTCCTTGATGACTTTGTATGGACCAGTCCATAGTGGCAGGAAGTTCTTATCCATTTGGTGGTCGAATCTATTATCAAAGCATAGCACAACATCCCCTTTAGCAAAGTGTCTTTCCCATCCCTTGCGAATTTTAGCATCCAAGCGGGCCTTTTGTCAATTCTTTTGGATCTCTATTTGATGCAGTGCAAGGCGTCGGGTTTCATCTAACTTCTCAAGTTGTACCAACCTGGCCTCTACATGTTCATCTTCTGTCATCCTCTGTTCTCATGCCAATCTCAAGGCCGGAATATCTATCTCTAGTGGTAAAACTGCTTGAGTGAGAGTGCTCTCAACGGAAGCAAGAATGGAAGAGGGAGAGAGAGAAACAGAGAGCTACACAAGTTTTGGTGGGTGCAGAACCACCCTAATCTTCTTTTTCATTCATTTATATATGTGTTTAAGTATTGTACATAACCGAGGTAAAGGCACAGTGACCTTTAACCCCCACAACCTCCCACTTAAAGGACAATGTGCCTTTAAGGGAGAACAACCAGTAAGCATACTATCCAATGCCCATCAATACACGACAATACTCAAACCGCTGTGACTAGGTAGACTCTTCGTTAGCATATCTGTAGGGTTATCATCTGTATGAACCTTGACAAGCTCTATGTGCTTGTCCTTAAGTACCTCCCTAATGAAATGGTACCTGACCTCAATGTGTTTGGTCTTTGCATGAAAGACCAGATTCCGTGCTAGCTGAATAGCACTCATGGAATGACTATGCAATGTCGCTACACCTATATGAATCCCCAAATCTCCCACTAGCCGATCAAGCCATATAGCCTCCTTGCAACCCTCTGTGGCTGCAACATACTTAGCCTCTATGGTAGACAAAGCAACGCACTTCTGTGCACGAGACATCCACGACACTGCACCACCTGCAAAGGTGAACACATAACCGGAAGTGGATCTCCTACTATCCACATGCCCTGCATAGTCTGAATCTGTGTACCCAAGTACACACATGTCTCCTCTACCAAAGCAAATGCACATCTCCTTGGTACCCTTCATGTACCTCATGATGCACTTAACTGCCTCCCAATGCCTCTTTCCTAGATTAGCCATATACTGGCTAATAACTCCCACTGCAAATGCAATGTCTGGTTTAGTATCTATCATAGCATACATAAGGCTCCCAACTGCTGATGCATAAGGAAGCTTGGCTATCATGGCCCTTTCCTCATCTGATTTGGGACTATCTGTATGACTCAGTTTCACATATGGAGGCAATGGAGTACTCACTGCCTTTTTTGTGAAAGCCAAAGGAGTTTCCTACTCCGATCACGCATGATGCGCATACCAAGAATATGACCTGCAAGTCCCAAATCCTTCATATCAAAGGCCTCATGCAACTTGGCCTTTAATGCATCTAGCTCATAAGTATTCTTGCTAGCCAATAGCATATCATCCACATATAGTGCCAAGATTATCAGGCTATTATCCTTAGCCCTTTTAGTGTAGAGATAGTGATCAATTTCACTCCTTCTAAAACCCTGGGACCGAATGAAAGCATCAAACTTTTGATACCATTCTTTAGGCGCTTGCTTAAGACCATACAGACTCTTCTTCAGCTTGCAAACTAAATGCTCTTTGCCCTTTTCTTCAAAGCCTTCCAGCTGCACCATGTAAATTTCCTCATGCAAATCCCCATGCAAGAAAGCTGTCTTGACATCCATCTACATAAGCTCCATATCCTCTGATGCCACTAGTCCAAGCATGCATCTAAGTGTGGTCATCTTCACAACCGGAGATAATATCTCATCAAAGTCCACACCCTTCTCTTGCTTGAACCCTTTAGCAACCAAACGGGCCTTGTACCTAGGCACATCATCACCTGTGACCTTCATTTTGTAGACCCATTTACATCGCAATGCTTTCTTTCCATGTGGCAAAGAAACCAAGTCCCAAGTCTTATTCTTCATAAGTGAACTCATCTCTGATTGCATAGCATACTCCCACTTGCATTGATCCTCGCACATCATAGCCTCTCTGTAGCAAGAAGGCTCCCCGCAATTAGTAAGCATCACATAGTCTACCCCTGGAACAAACCTATCAGGTGGTCTAGACACTCTAGATGATCTTCTCAAGGGCATTTCAGCTTGTTGTCCCACCTGCATATCAGCCACATTTGGCTCATCATTTCCACCAATAGATGATCCATCATCTACCCTTGATTATATACCTGTGGGAGTACTTGGTGTTACCATTTCTTGCACATTTGGTGCATGGACAGCTTGTTGTCTATCAACATATGCAGGTGGATTCACATCCTGGAAAGTGATTCTCCTCATTTCCACATCCCTCATGGGTGCCTTAAGCATCTTCTTCTCATTGAAGACTACATCATGGTTGCATATGATCTTCTTTGCTTCTAGATCCCAGAGACGATAGCCCATCTCTCCACTTTCACCATAACCCAGAAAGATGCATTTCCTAGACTTAGGATCTAGCTTCTTTCGAAGCTCTTTTGGCACCTGTGCATATGCCTCACACCCAAATATACACAAATGAGAGTAAGAGGGCTTCTTGCCACTCTATGCCTCTTCAGGAATACCACCATCCAAACTCTTACTGGGTGATCTATTGATCACATGCACTGCAGTCTTCATTGCCTCAGCCCAAAAACCACCAAAAAGACTTGCATTGGAAAGCATGCATTGCAACCTTTCTTGAATGGTACGGTTCATCTTTTTTGCAATTGGATTTTGCTCTGGAGTATGAGGGGATGTGAGCTCCCTCTTAATCCCATGTGTATCACAGAAATGCTGAAAGTCATGAGAGAGATACTCTCCACCATTGTCAGTCTGTAGGCATTTAAGTGTTCTACCTGACTGATTCTCAACCAAGGCCAGTCATTTCTGAAATACCTAGAACCATCACTCTTCTGAGCTATAGCATAAGCCCACACTTTCCTAGTTGCATCATCAATGAATGTCACATAGTATTCAGCCCCGCCTAATGATCGTGTAGGCATGGGACCACATACATCTGAATGCACCAAATCAAGCTTTTCAAACTCTTTCTTTCCCCTTCTTTTATGGGTTGATTTAGTCTGCTTCCCATAGAGACAGTGCTCACAAAATTCAAAATCAGAGAAACTCAAATGCGGTACATAACCCAAACGGCATAAGAGATTCATTCCATTCTGGCTCATGTGCCCCAACGTGCAATACCACAAAGAAGTGCTTGGCTGCTCGGTTATTGCAACAACATGATCAAATACCCTTGATACATGTAAGGGATACAAAGTCCCACACTTGGCACCCCTGGCCAAAAGCATAGAGCCCTTCTGAATTTTCCAACTCTGAAAGCCAAAACCGGTGTGAAAACTAGCATCATCTAGCTGACCCACTGAAATAAGACTCTTGGTCAACTTAGGCACATGTCTCACATGTTTCAAAATAAATGCAGACCCATTTGCAAAAGAAAACTTTATGTCACCTACTCCCACTGTCACATGCATAGTCATTTCCAAGATGCACACAACCTGTCTTTCCACTGTCATAAGTGGAGAACCATTCCCTATGGGGAGTAACATGGAATGAAGCACCAGAATCCAAAATCCAATCCTGGGAATATGCATCATCTGAAGTGGTAAGCAACTCTGCAGATAAACTAGACATGAAGAGAACGTCATTGTCACTATCATGTGTGACTGCATTGATCTCCTCGATCTTCACTTTTCCTTTGTCCTCCCTTGGACTCTCTTCCTTTTGATTTGCACCCCAATTTGCATTCTTTTTCTTATCCTTTTGCTCTCTTTTCAGCTTGTAGCAATCCTTTTTCATATGGCCCTTCTTGCCACAGTGGTAACACTCAATGTTCTATGCCCTGGATTTGCTACGAGACTTCCCTCTTTCTTGGGACTTCCCCTGAACTGTGATCTACCCCTTTGCACATTTAAGGATGCATCCTGCTTATTGCCGTCCATAGACTTCCGTCTAATCTCCTCGGCCAACAAGCTACCCACAACATCATCAAATTTCAGTACTCCACCAGGTGCAGAGTTACTGATAGCTGTACGAAAGGTATCCCATGAGGATGGCAATGAACATAAGAGAAATATTGCCTTAGTCTCCGCATCAAAATTCATCTTTTGAGCCTGAAGCTGGCTGAAAATAATAATGAATTCATTTAAGTGAGAAGCAATGGAGACCCCTTCCTTCATCTGCAGCTCAAACAACCTCTTCATGAGGTAAACTTTATTAGAGGTAGTTTCCTTTTCATAAGTGGCACACAGTTTCTTCCATAAATCTTCCGTAGTCTGCTCATTTACTACTATAAAATAAACTGACTTTGCAAGATGAAGTCTAATAGTAGATTTTGCTAATGCATCCAACTCATTCCAATCATCCTCAGACATATTTGCAGGCTTAGCTTCAATCCCTGCCAAGGGTTTAATCTACTTCTTTTGAATAAGCACATCCCTTACTTGTTCTTTCCACAAAGAAAAGTTTGTCCCATCAAACTTTTTAATGCTAAAAAACTCCTTTTCAGACATGGAAGAGGATGCCATGATGCAAATGAAGCAAAAATCCCAAATGCTAGTGCCTACAAGAGAGAATCACACCAAATACCAGGTGCACCCAAATGTGTATGCCACAATAGAGTGAAATATCACCAAAACTCATGTCTCAAAGCATCTGACTCATGTGCATATACTATGCATCCATATGAGCAGATCTGGCCCAAAAGAAAATGCCAACTGCAATGGCAATCCAAAATGCCAATAAGTGCCAAATGACTCAAGCATAAACACCATATACTGGCATATGCATTAATAATATCTCATCCAAGAGAGCATAGCACTATCACTGCATCACCTGCAATGTGTCAAAGCTGTCCCTCAGCATAAAATAGCATCCATGTGCAAAGCATCCATAAAAAATAGCATCCCACAAGGTAATTTGGGCCTATCAGCGCATCCAATAAGGACCGCAATGTATCCAAATGGCCTATAAATCATCCACTGCAACCCAATGCACCCCACGAATGAGCGCACACTACTCAAACTACACTGCTCAAACTGCAACCAAAGTGATCTACATAAGGTATGCTCAAGAAATCAAAGTCCCACGGTAATGACCGCTCTGAAAATAGAACTTGAGATGCCTCAAAACATGGGCACCATTGCATAATCGGACTCAGCAAGAAAATTTGCAAATATCTCTCTTCTGTCGGAACTCCAAAATCCCAACCGATGAGTGAGAAATGGGAGTCAACACTTATCCACTGCCATGTGGCATAAATCTAAGGTTTCAAAACCTTAGAATGAAAAATGCATAATAGAGAGATGAAATCGAATACACAGAGATCTATAACTCTGAAAATCCTCCACCGAATTGCATAAGAATTGATAGGTAGGGGTTTTTGGGCATCTGAAACGCAATGGGACAGACGGTTTTGGAAATCGTGGTCTCAATCACTAGGTCCAACACATGGAGTGAAAAACGTTTTTGGAAACAGAGCTGTTTGTAAACTCCACCGGAGTGCAAATGATGAGTAACATAGAAGTTTTAGGACCTCCTGAGTCCACCGGAACTGACAGATCTGCAAATGGTTGATCCAAACTTGAGTTCCAACACCCGGGCAGAAAAACGCAGAAACTGACACAAGTGAGTCAGAAATCCAATGGAATGATCCCAGATTCAAGAATGAAGGTGTTTCCAAGCTCCTAAAGTGAAGTGGACACCAAAAGCAAGCAATAGTTGCCTCTACAAGTCAATACAGAGTCTCTGTTATCGAATGGAACAGAGAAAAGCTCAAAAAATGACTTTTTCTTTGAAAACACTTAATAGGCTCTCAAAACCACTTCGCAAAACTAAAGTGACTTTTCCAAAGGTTCCTCCAAGGTCTCTGCACACTCGGATGCAAGTAAAGTCACCACAAAGCTTTCCACAAAGCTTCTCCTTCCTCCCACAGAGCTGCTGAGCTTCCAGGCATTCACGCACGCTCAGCTAGATCACCCGGGCTCTGATACCAGTTGAGAGTGCTCTCAATGGAAGCAAGAACGGAAGAGGGAGAGAGATAAACAGAGAGCCACACAAGTTTTGGTGGGTGTAGAACCACCCTAATCTTCTTTTTCATTCATTTATATATGTGTTTGAGTATTGTACATAACCGGGGTAAAGGCACAGTGACCTTTAACCCCCACACTCAGTACCGTACACCAACTCAAAAGGAGTGTGACCTGTAGACATTTTATGAGTGATGTTGTAAGCCCACATAGCTTCAGTGACCTTCTGATCCCACTGGCTCCTGTTGTTGTGGCCATTTTTCCCATGGATTTACAAAGGAGGCCATTGGTTCACTCCGTTTGTCCCATGGACGCTGGATGATAGATGCTAGAAGTGTGGTGATCAATACCCATGCGATCCATGAGCAACTCCACTGCTTCATTTAAGAATGGACTCCCATGGTTAGATACTATTTCCATGGGTGTCCCAAACGTTATGCAGATACGTTCAAATATGAAATTTGAAACTGCCTTACCATTTGCAGCAGGGAGGGCGATAGCTTCAGCCCACTTAGTGACATACTGAGTGGCTACCAAAAGATACTTCTTTTTGCAGGCAGTCATAGGTAGGGGCCCAACAAAATCTATTCCCCATTTCTAAAATGGATGGATGGACATCACTGGGTGATGTTGCCTAGGATGCAAATTCTTCCTACCAAAGAATTGGCATGGTTCACAAGTGTTGCAATACATAGTGACATCCTTGAACAAGGTCGGCCAATAGTACCCAGCATGTAAAATCTTCTTAGTTGTATAGTCACCGGCATAGTGGCCTCCACAAAATCCATCATGATAATGCTTCAATATCTTAGGTACTTCATTTGCATCAATGGCCCATCTTAGTATAAAAGAGAAAAATTAAAAATTTCAAGATGTATATGAGAGTTACAACTTCTCCCTAATTCATATTATGCTAAGAAGGAGTTCAATAGAGACCACATTTCCTTAAAAGTACTTAGGTTTGGAGAATTGGGAATATTTTGAAAATCCCTCCCTTGCCTTCCCATATTTGATAATGTATTAGAGATTAATTTATGATCAATTATAATGGCTTCAAGTATGAGGTTTCCAATATCTTTTTCCTACTCATCCAAGGAATATGGTATACATTGTTATATGAGAGCTTCAAATATGGGATTGCTAAAGATTAGGGAAACTCTTTTAAATCGATTGAATTACCATAATCCTCAAAAGAGAGTATGGTAGGGAGGTATTTATAAGAGTTTCTAAAGTGTTCATTGTTTGTTCATATATACATGATGTTCTCTAAAATGAGGGTTATAATGAAAAATAAGTAAGTATATGGTTCCATAAATGAGAAATTAAGAAAGAATTGTATATTCCTTTGAGAAATATACAAGCATGGTTGGTGTCAAAAATTATCGCTCGGATTTTTTTGCTCGTAGGTTTTTACTCGAAAACTGTGCACATCCCTTGGATCTCAACTCATCTGGCACATGAACATAGGAAATCCAACCAAAAACTTTCAAATGAGAAATATCTGGTTTCCCACTAGCATACCTCTCCTCTAGCATCATGCCATGTATTGCTGCAGTGGGAGTCCCATTCATTATGTAGACTGCTGTAGCAATTGCTTCAGCCCAATAATAATGTGGCAAGTCTTTTTCGTTGAGCATGGCACGAGATACCTCTCCAATATGCCTATTTTTCCTTTTTGCAAGTCCCTTTTGCTGTGGGGTATGACTGCATGAATATTGCTGCTTTATGCCATGCTCCTGCAGAAAACTTGCAAACTCATTTGAGAGGTACTCTCCCCCTCCATCTAACCTTAGGCATTTTATTTGCAGGCCTGTTTCTTTTTCAACCATAGCTTTAAAAGCTTTGAAATGCCCAAACACTTCACTTTTCTTTTTCATAAAATACACCCAAATTTTTTGTTGTAGTCATGAATAAATGTGACAAAATAATGACAGCCTCCAATAGATGCAGCTTTAGTAGTCCACACATCAGAGTGGATTAATTCCAATGGCCTCTTACTCTCTTGAACATGTCTGGAAATGGTTTCCTTGCATGTTTTCCAAATTGACAGGCTTCACATACCTTATGCATTTCTGCTACCTTGAACTTAGGCAATCCTACAATAATATTTTGGGCCTACATTAATTTAAGTTGCCCTACATTAACATGACCAATGCATTTATGCCAGATATCAATATCTGCAACTACACTGATCCCATGTGCAAACATTGCTACACTCAATTCAGGCATGTCTGCATCCAATGTAAACATCCTGCCCTTCTTCTTCCCTTTTGCTATCAAGCGACCTTTATTTTTCATATCCTCAACAAAGCATCCATGAGGATTAAATCTGACCTGCAAGCCCTGCTCAACCATTTGACCAACAGAAACCAGGTTCTTGGTGATATTCGGGACATGAAATACATCAGACATGTATTTCTTGTTTCCATCCTACATAGACAAAGGAATTTTACCAATCTACACAATAGGATGTGCAGTATCATCACCAATCCCCACAAATCATGGTCTTTCCATTTTCCTTGCATCTTGCATCCATTTTGCATGACCTGTCATGTGGTTTGATGCACTTGAGTCAACATACCACACATCATTGCTTTCTTCTGCACTTGTCACAGAATTGGTCATGTTCACAGAATTGGTCATGTGCTGCATCATAAATAGATGCTCATTTCTATCATCACCCTTTCTACTAGAGGATGCATAATTGCCTTGCTACAATTTTCCAATCATGATGTCATTCTGCTTTTTATAGCAGTCTTTAACCATATGACCCATTTTACCACAGTAGTAGCATTCAACATTGTTGTTCGCATTTTGGCCTCTCTACCATCCACCACGACCTCTTTGGCTCCCCTTGCCTCTAAAGTTACCATGCCCTCCTCCATAGGACTCATTTTCTTGAATTTGCTGCATATTCTGATTTCTGCCATGGCCTCCAAATCGGCCTGCTCTACCTCTACCTCTACCTCTTCTAGCATTTGAGTAGAAGATAGCTTCTTTTGAAGTTCCTCCTGAAGAAGATGCACCACCATTTCTCTGCTCTTCAGAAATTAGAAGAGCAATCAACTCCTCAAAATCAAAAAAATTCTCATGGATGGCAATGGATGTCCAGAATTGTGCATAATCCTTTCCTAGACCATTCAAGGTCACAGAAACTAAATCATCATGTTCCACTGGCAACCCAATAGAAGCAAGTGCATTTGCAATCTTCTTCACCTTCATGTGGTAGTCATTGATGCTCATATTTTCTCTCTGCACATTATGCAACTCCTAATTGAGCTGCATTTTCCTGGCTTGCATATTTGTGCTTTACATTTTTTTCAAAGTATCCCATGCCTCCTTCGATGTGCTTGCATCCTGAATATGCACAATCATAGAATCTGAAATGCTGATAGACAGCTAGTACATAACTTTTCTGTCTCTCTCATGCTAGCCTTTAAATGCTTGCAACTCCTATTGATTGGGAACATTAGGAATAACTGGTTCTTGTTTAGCTCTAGTAATGAACTCCCAATAGCCTTTTCCCTTAAGGAAATTCATCATTCTAAACTTCCATGCTTGGAAGTTGTTCTTGTCAAGCTTTTCAGTGACAATCTGTGAAAGAGCATTAGACGCCATTACAAAACACTGCAAAATATTCTGTCACTACAAAAAAACACAACTTCTGCCTCACAAGGGCAAATGTGCAAAACTGACGAGAGTGGTATTTGACCACACAGTCACTTCCTAGTGACGATTATGTATCAACAGGCAATAAGAATGATTATGTCACTCCCAATATCTCTGTGCATAGGCATACGATGTAATTTCTGGGATAACTTTTCATAGACCTGCAGAACAATGGTCGCATAGCAAAAACAGGGCACTTTCTTGAGTGCATGCAAAAAACTTCTACCACCAAAACGGGCCCCGAAATGGCCTCGAATCTTGTAGCATATACTACCCTCTCACCACACCAAGAAGGGCGTCCTAATCTGAGACAGTGCACTCTTGCACTTTCCGGCTGTGCTACCTGCAGAGATTTTCTCCCAAACTCGAAAAAGGAAAGCAAAACTAATCCTCTTACCAAGACACCACGAACTTGGTTTGCTTTCTTGAGCTCCTTACTATGAAGATAGTGGGAGAGAGGGAAGGAGTCTCACTTACGGCTTTCTCACATACACAATGGGGGAATACACACAAAGATGGAGGCTGAAAATAGTTTTCCTCTTCTTAGTTGTGAAAGCCAAAAGAACTCTAGTACAAAGAAATAGAAGAACCCTATATGTGGGTCTCAAACCAAACTCAGCTATCTAAGGTGGCATACTAACTGAGCCACGAACTAGAGTAGATAAGGATAGTTGTCATCCACCTATTATTCATGGGTGGTGTACCAACCGCATCTGTAGCTAACAAGTCGGTGACATAAATGCACAACAGTGACCCTGGCATATCATGAGTGGTGCTCGGTATCTCAACACTCCCCCTCGAGCTCAATCCAAATTCCTGCACACCAAGCAGGTCTCTGAACTTGCACAGCTTCTCTATGCCCAATGCCTTCGTGAATATGTCAGCTACCTGATCCTCTGTGCTGACATAAACTAGATCAATAAGACCTAGTAAAACCTTCTCCCGCACATAGTGATAATGCACCTCAATGTGCTTTGTTCTAGCATGATAGTCTGGGTTATTTGCCAAGTGTATACTGCTCATGTTGTCATAATAAATGACAACTGGCCCATCTGTAGACTGATGCATATCATAAAGTAGCTTATGCAACCAAGCCACCTCACATGCAGCCAATGCTACACCCCTGTACTCAGCCTCTGTGCTCGACAAGGCAACTGTAGGCTGTTTCTTGCTGCTCCAAGTGACTGCAGCACTCCCAAAAGAGAACACATATCCATTGGTAGATCATCTATCAGAAATACTACCAGCCCAATCAGCATCAGTGTATCCATGTAACTGTATCTGAACACTAGCCTCATAAAATAGTCCATACTGCAATGTGGACTTCACATACCTGAGTATGCGTCTAGCCGCATCCAAATGCGGTTTCCTTGGAGCCTGCATAAACTGACTTACCAATCCAACAGCATAGCTCAAATCTAGCCTGGTAATAGTCATATAAATCAAACTTCCTACTATGTGTCTGTACATAGTAGGGTCTTCCAGAAGCTCACCTGCATCTGCGCTCAGCTTCACATTCTGCTCCAAAGGAACTGAAATAGGCTTACAGCCTGTCATCCCATATTTGGACAGCAAGTCCAATCCATACTGCCTCTGCAAGAGCTGTATCCCACTTGGTGATCTAATCACCTCAATGCCCAATAAATAACGCAGCTCTCCCAAATCCTTCATCTCAAACTTCTGTTTCAATAGCATTTTTACATGAAGGATATCTTCATCACTATCACCTATGATGATGAAATCATCAACATAAATGACAAGTAGCATAATACCTTTCTCTGTTTTTCTCATATAAAGTGAGAAATCTGCCTTGGAAATCTGAAAGCCAATAGTGACAAGATATTATCCTATCTTGTCAGACCATGCTCTAGGTGCTTGCTTCAAGCCATACAAGGCTTTCTTCAACCTGCAAACAAACTCAGGATGAACAGCATGAACATAACCTAGTGGCTGCTCCATAAACACCTCTTCTTGCAAATCACCATGCAAGAAGGCATTCTTTACATCCATCTGATGTGAAGACCATCCCTTTAATGTAGCCATAGTAATGACTGCTCTTACAGTTGCCATCCTTGCAACCGGGCTGAATGTTTCTTCATAATCAATGCCATATGTCTGTGCATACCCCTTGACAACTAATCTTGCCTTGTATCTGTTCACAGAACCATCTGCATTGTGCTTGACCTTATAAACCCACTTACAGCCAATTGCATTTTTGTCTTTAGGCAAAGGTACCAATTCCCATGTAGCATTTGCTTCCAAGGAATCCATTTCTTCATCCATGGCTTTCTCCCACTTTTCATTTCCCATGGCTTGCTCAAAAGAAGTGGGTTCTGGTTCCTGTATCACTTTGACCATATAGGCATAGTGAATGGCTATAAATCCATCATATTTCAGCCTATCCATAGGATATCTAGCTCTCGTAGACCTGCACAAAATAGGCTCACGTCCAGGTGCTCTCAAAACATCCCTGGTCTTCCGTACTCCAGGTGTAACAACAGAAGGAATACCCAACTCATCATCAATGCTTTGTTCTGAGCCACTGGATTCACCATCCACATAAGAGTGACCTGCATTCACATCAAACATGGGCTGATCTACTTTCTCTTTTCCTTTCCGTGATACCTGCGTAGATACCTACGTACCACTATCTGCATTGCTTTGAGGAGATTCTCCTGATCTCAATCTGCCTGTCCATGGCGAAGTATGTGAACCACTGCTAGAGGACACTGCAGGTCCACTAATATTTTGTGATTGCTGCTGTGAATTCTGTGCAGCATTACCAGTTTATGCATCTACATCATCAATCACATTTACTGGTTTATACCAGCTGCTTATCTCATCAAAAACATCTCTGCTCACTGTAAACTTATGAGTAGAAGGGTTATAGCATCTATACCCTTTTTGCTGTAGAGAATAACCAATAAAGATGCACTTCTCAGCTTTTGGATCCAACTTGGACCTCAACTCATATGGCACATGAACATAGGCAATGCAACAAAAAACTTTCAAATGAGAAATATCTGGTTTCCTACCAGTATACATCTCCTCTGGCCTCATGCCATGTATTGCTGCAGTGGGAGTCTTGTTCATTATGTAAACTACTGTAGAAACTGCTTCAGCCCAATAATAATATGGAAGGTATTTTTCATTTAGCATGGCCCGAGATACCTCTCCAATATGCCTGTTTTTCCTTTCTGCAAGTCCCTTTTGCTGTGGGGTATGACTGCATAAATATTGCTGCTTTATGCCATGCTCCTGTAGGAACCTTGCAAACTCATTTGAGAGGTACTCTCCCCCTCCATTTGACCTTAGGCATTTTATTTGCAAGCCTATTTCTTTTTCAACCATAGCTTTAAAAGCTTTGAAGTGCCCAAACACTTCACTTTTCTTTTTCATAAAATACACCCAAACTTTTCTGCTGTAGTCATCAATAAAAGTGACAAAATAATGACAGCCTCCAACCAATAGATGCAACTTTAGTAGTCCACACATAAGAGTGGATTAATTCCAATGGCTTCTTACTCTCTTGAACATGCCTAGGAAATGGTTTCCTTGCCTGTTTTCCAAATTGACAGGCTTCACATACCTTATGCATTTCTGCAACCTTGAACTTAGGCAATCCTGCAACAATATTTTGGGCTTGCATTGATTTAAGTCGCTGTACATTAACATGACCAATGCATTTATGCCAGATATAAATATCTGCAACAACACCGGTCCCATGTGCAAACATTGCTACACTCAATTCAGGCATGTCTGCATCCAATGTAAACATCCTGCCCTTCTTCTTTCCTTTTGCTATCAAGCGACCGTTATTTTTCATATCCTCAACAAAGCATCCATGAGGATTAAATCTGACTTGCAAGCCCTGCTCAACCATTTGACCAACAGAAACCAGGTTCTTGGTGATATTCAGGACATGAAATACATTAGACAGGTATTTCTTTTTCCCATCCTGCATAGACAAAGGAATTTTACCAATCTGCACAATAGGATGTGCAGTATCATCACCAGTCTCAAAAAATCCTGGTTTTTCCATTTTCCTTGCATCCTGCATCCATTTTGCATGACCTGTCATGTGGTTTGACGCACCTGAGTCAACACACCACACATCATTGCTTTCTTCTGCACTTGTCACAGAATTGGTCATGTGCTGCACCATAAACAGATGCTCATTTTTGTCATCACCCTGTCTATTAGAAGATGCATAATTCCCTTGTTGCAATTTTCCATTCATGATGTCATTCTGCTTTTTGTAGCAGTCTTTAGCCATATGACCCATTTTACCACAATAGTAGCATTCAACATTGCTGTTTGCATTTTGGCCTCTCTGCCATCCACCACGACCTCTTTGGCTCCCCCTGCCTCTAGAGTTACCACGTCCTCCTCCAAAGGACTGGTTTTCTTGAGTTTGCTGCATATTCTGATTTCTACCATGGCCTCCAGATCGGCCTCCTCTACCTCTACCTCTACCTCTTCCAGCATTTGAGTAGAAGATAGTTTCTTTTGAAGTTCCTCCTGAAGAAGATGCACCACCATTTCTCTGCTCTTCAGAAATTAGAAGAGCAAACAACTCCTCAAAATCAGGAAATTTTTCACGGATGGCAATGGATGTTCGGAACTATGCATAATCCTTTCCTAGACCATTCAAGGTCACAAAAACTAGATCATCATCTTCCACTGGTGACCCAATGGAAGCAAGTGCATCTGCAATTTTCTTCACCTTCATGTGGTAGTCATTGATGCTCACATTTTCTCTCTGCACATTGTGCAACTCCTGCTTGAGCTGCATTTTCGTGGCTTGCATATTTTGTGCTATACATTTTTGCCAAAGTATCCCATGCCTCCTTTGGCGTACTTGCATCCTGAATATGCACAATCATAGAATCTGAAATACTGATAGACAGCCAGTACATAACTTTTCTGGCTCTCTCATGCCATCCTTTAAATGCTTGCATTTCCTATTGATTGGGAACATTAGGAAGAATTGGTTCGTCTTCATTTCCTGTAATGAACTCCCAATAGCCTTTTCCCATAAGGAAATTCGTCATTCTAAACTTCCATGCTTGGAAGTTGTTCTTGTCAAGCTTTTCAGTGACAATCTGTGAAAGAGAATCAGACGCCATTACAGAACACTACAAAATATTCTGTCATTGCAAAAAACACAGCTTCTGCCTCACACGGGCAAATCTGCAAAACTAACAAAAGTGGTATTTGACCACACAGTCACTTCCTAGTGATGATTTTGCATCAACAGGCAACAAGGATGATTTTGCAACTCCCAATATCTCTGCGCACAAGCATACGATGCAATTTGTGCGGTAACTTTTCACCGAGCCGTAGAGCAGTGGTCGCACAGCAAAAACAGGGCCTTTTTCTGAGTGCCTACAAAGAACTTCTGCCTTCAAAACGGGCCCCGAAATGGCCTCGAATCAGAAATATAAAGTCACCATGGGCTTCACCCTCGCTCACAGCATATACTGCCCTCTCGCCACACCGCGAAGGGTGTCTCAATCTGAGATAGTGCACTCTTGCACTTCTGGATGTGCTATCTGCAGAGATTTTCTCCCAAACTCGAAAAAGGAAAGCAACACTGGTCCTCTTACCAGGACACCGTGAACTTGGTTTGCTTTCTTGAGCTCCTTACCACGAACCAGGCTCTGATACCATGTGAAGATAGTGGGAGAGAGGAAAGGAGTCTCACTTGCGGCTTTCTCACATACACAATGGAGGAATACACACAAAGATGGAGGCTGAAAACAGTTTTCCTCTTCTTAGTTGTGAAAGCCAAAAGAACTCTAGTACAAAGAAATAGAAGAACCCTATATGTGGGTCTCAAACCAAACTCAGCTAACTAAGGTGGCATACTAATTGAGCCACAAACTAGAGTAGATAAGGATAGCTGTCATCCAGCTATTATTCATGGGCGGTGTACCAACCGCATCTGCAGCTAACAAGTCGGTGACATAAATGCACAACGGTCACCCTGGCATATCACGAGTGGAGCTCGGTATCTCAACACTTACCATGAACAGAGCTTTGATACCATGTAAAGAGAGTGGGAGAGAAGGAAGGAGTCTCACTTGCAGCTTTCTCACATACACAATGGGGGAATATACATAAAGGTGGAGGCTGAAAACAGTTTTCCTCTTCTTAGTTGTGTAAGCCAAAAGAACTCAGTACAAAAGAATAGGTGAACCCTATACGTGGGTCTCAAACCAAACTCAGCTAACTAAGGTGGCATACTAACTGAGCCACTAACTAGAGTACATAAAGATAGCTGTCATCCAGCTATTATTCATGGGCGGTGTACCAACTGCATCTGTAGCTAACAAGTCGGTGACATAAATGCACAACGATCACCTTGGCATATCATGAGTGGAGCTCGATATCTCAACAAGGTCCACAAGTACAAAATTTTACACTTGTTAGAGACTTGTTAAAAAAAAAAAGAGCCAATTAATCAAATGTCCACAAGAAAAATTGAAGTGCAATTTTAATTAACATCAAAGTACATTTGGTTTAGCGATCCAATGCTTTCCAACATGACTTCTGGTTGCTATCCAACTTCTATGTTTTTGGGAAGCTTGTGAAGATATCCATGAATGCCTTATTTTACTCGTTTGAGTTCCATGAACTGCTTGGGCTAACTCCATTTGCAAAGCTTTATTTCTTGCATACGAGGACCCAACTATACCACGATAGAACCACTCGAACATCTCATGAAGAGAATTACTTCCATTAATCTTCCCTCCATGTCACGTACTCTTGAAATAAGCACTTCAAACTCTATAATGAGACTTTGCTATCCCTTGGGCACTCCAAGAATTCAAGGAACCATATTGGCAAAGAAACCATGGACCATGAGCATAAAGAATGTGCTACATACATAGAAAAAACTATTAAATTACACGGCGTTGCAGAACAGAAACTGAACAAAGAATAGAGAGTACATAGCAAGCTGGAGAGGAACAAAATTTTCCTTCAATAGTGATGTAGGACAGAAGATGGCTCCATCCACCCGTGCGCTCCCACAGTGGAGCTTAGCAGTGGAGCTTAGATGGCGATCTAGACAAATACTAGGTGAAGAGCTACTAGCTGGAAGATTTGATCTGATACAATGGACTGGGAAGGCCGCCTCTTTATAGCTATGAGGGTGGTAGTGGATCAACATAGTCGGTGGAACTAACCAGTCAACCTAGTCGGTGGAGCTGACCAGTCAACCTAGTCGGTGGAACCGACTAGTCATCCATGGAATATTTAAGGAATATTTCCTATACCGTCGCCTCGGGGGCTCTCGCCCCTAAACCCCTACCAAGGGGGCCAGCGGCCCCCCTAGGACCCATCAGCTGGGGGATAGCTGGCCCCTAGACCTTAACGAGAGCAAGGACTCCCACACAATCAAGACAATGTGCCTCGTTGTGCTACCAGCTTACCTACCCTACCTAGCCCATAGGCTAGACTCACATAAATCACCTTTCTACCATCAACGGTCTCATTGATAGACCTCATTTGACATCCATCTAGTGTCCCGGGCTCACACATGGCTTCTCCTCATATGGGGGCCTTACAACTTGAGCACCTTGGACCACTGGTGGTTACCAGGAGGGTGGGGCATTGAGCATATCTAACACCCCCCCTCAATGTCCACCCATAGGCGAACTACCTTCTCGGCCCAATGCCGAGTCTCTGAAGATGACCCTGAAGCTGTTCCTTCTCGAGTGCCTTGGTGAAGATACCTGCTCCATTTTAATCTGTTGTGGATAGTAGACCAATTCCACTATCCCATCCTCGATCAAATCATGCACATAGTGATACTGAATCTCTATATGTTTTGTGCACGCATGAAACACTGGATTTTTGGCAATGGCCATGCAACTTTGATTGTCGCACCTCAACACACTTGCCTCATCCTCTTGCACTCCCATGTGCCATGAGATCCTCCTCAGCCACACTACTTCACATGCAGCAAAACATGCTGCCTTACTCAGCCTCGATAGAAGACAATGCCACTGTTGATTGTTTCTTACTGATCCAAGAGAAGATACCTGAACCTAAAGAGAAACAATATCCAGAAACTGATTTCCTGGAATCAACATCTCCAGCCCCCAATCTGAGTCACAATGACCAGCCAAGGAAGTGCCCATACCATACGTGATGCCATAATCAAGAGTGCCCTTCACATACCTAAGCACCTACGTCCCTGCATTCCAATGATTCTCCTGGGGCTTATTGGAGAACCTGCTCAAACCGCCAACAGCAAAACTGATGTCCGTTCTGGTGTTGCACAAATAGATGAGACTGCCGACCAACTTCCTGTACCTCTCGATGTCTGTTGGTGGTGAGGCATCCTCCATAGACAACCTCGCATTTACCTCCATAGGTGTACCTATCTCCTTGCACTCAGACATGCCAAATGCCTTCAAGATCTTCCTTGCATATTTTTGCTGAGAGATGAAGATCTTGCCTGGCTCTTGCCAGACCTCAATTTCCAAATAGTAGTGCATCAAGCCTAAGTTTGTCATCTCAAGCTTAGTGCTCAACACCTTTCTAGTCTGTTGGATCATGTCTTCATAGTCACCTGTAATAAGGAGATCATTTACATATAGAACAATAATAGCAAATTTTCCACCTTTCTTGTACACATACAACTTGAGGCACATCTTTTGAAGTTTAATTTATGAAAGAATTTGTCTATCCATTGGTACCATTCTCTTGGGGCCTGTTTCAGCCCATATAGTGCTTTCTTTAGCTTACATACCTTGTTCTCAAAATGGGGCGCCTCAAACCCTGGTGGCTGAGCCACGTACACCTCCTCCTTGAGGTCACCATTCAAGAATGCTGATTTAACATCCATTTGATAAACTGGCCACTTTTTATAAGTAGCCACCAATAGTACTATGTGAATAGTGGTCATTTTGGCAGTCGGAGCGAAAGATTCTTGAAAATCAAACCCTTCAACTTGTGAAAATCCTTGTGCAACCAATCTAGCTTTGTACTTTTCCAAAGTCCCATCGGCCTTGTACTTTACCTTCCAAACCCACATGGTGCCAATAACCCTTCTGTTAGGTGGTCGATCTACTAGCTCCCAAGTTTCATTCTTCATGAGGCTGTCATATTCTACTTGCATAGCGTTTTTCCAATCTCGGTCTGCAAGTGCTTCCTCCAAACTTGCAGGCTGCTTTACTTCTGCAATAATCTCAGCCATCAAGGCCATATTGACTATGTGAACAGAAGCCCTCCTTTGTGCCTCAATTCTCTGATACTGGCTTGGTCCATCTACATGCTGCTCAATAGACATAGGCATCTGGTTATCATGGTCATAGAGCTACCTTACCCATTGTGGCAATGGCTTTTCCGGTATGTAACAATAGGTTGGTGACTTACACCTTCATCATCTGATATTTCCTCCTCCTTTATAGCTCTTGGGACATAGTGAATTACCTCTTCGCTTGATGATAAAGTGAAAGAGCTCTTCTCTACCTCCATTGCATGTGGTTGCTCCCTAAACACCACATGGTGGCTCGCTATGATCTTCTTTGCCTCTCGGTCATACAACTTATAGGCTTTCTTCTCATCACAATAGCCTAAGAAGATACATTTGGTGCTTTTTGGTTGTAGCTTGTTTCTCTCTTTGTCTAGTACATGCACATAGCATTCACACCCAAACGTTCTAAAGTGGGAGACAGATGGCTTCTTACTGCTATAAGCCTCATGTGGTGTTTTACCTTTGAGTGCCTTTGTATAGCTACGATTAAGGATGTAAATTGAAGTATTGATAGCCTCAGCCCAAAAGTGGTTTGGCAGTCCATCACCTTTCAAGATACACCTCCCCATCTCCACAATGGTCTGCATTTGGCATTCAACAACAGAATTTTGTTGAGGCGTATGTGATGTCATCGTTTGTCACTTGATCCCTTTGCTCTTGCAAAAATCTCCAAACTCTGTAGAAACAAACTCACCACCACCATCCGATCTGATTTTCTTCACTTTTCTCCTTGTTTCATTTTCAACAAGCTAGCCATTCTTTCAATTTACCAAAAGCTTGAGCCTTTTCACGAAGAAAGTACACCCACATCTTCTTGCTATAGTCATCGATGATCGATAAAAAATAGGAAGATCCCCCCAAGGCGTGTGTAGGCATCTTACCACACAAGTCAACATGCACCAACTCTAGAGGAGCGTTTGCTCTATTCTTGCTTTCTTGTGGGAATGCCTTTCTCTGTTGCTTGCCCATCATGCAAGCTTCACATGGTTCTTTGATTTTAGCTACTGTAGGTAAGTGAGCGACCATACCTTGCTTTTATATCTCCTACCGAATCTTTCATGCCAAAGTCATCTTGTTCCTACTCCAGCAGTGGTTGTAAGAGCACTTAGCTCATATAGGTTGTTTCTCCTTACTCTTGTGACAACAAGATTGCAAGCACTAATTTTTGCTCCTATCTTGTTCAACCTCACCTCATGGTCAAGGTCAGTTATGCAAGCAACTGATAGCAAATTTCTCTTGATTTGTGGAACATACAGCACATTAGATGGTTTCTTAACATCTCCATTTGCGTTATTTCTAACCATCACGGTGATGGGTTCCTATAGAGGCTACATTGAACAATATAGACCCTTCTGTTGAGATATCGAGCTCCACTCGTGATATGCTAGGGTGATCGTTGTGCATTTATGTCACCGACTTGTTAGCTGCAGATGCGGTTGGTACACCACCCACAAATAATAGCTGGATGACAGCTATCCTTATCTACTCTAGTTCGTGGCTCAGTTAGTATGCCACCTTAGTTAGTTGAGTTTGGTTTGAGACCCACATATAGGGTTCTTCTATTTCTTTATACTAGAGTTCTTTTGGCTTTCACAACTAAGAAGAGGAAAATAGTTTTCAGCTTCCACCTTTGTGTGTATTCCCCCATTGTGTATGTGAGAAAGCCGCAAGTGAGACTCGTTCCCTCTCTCCCACTATCTTCACATGGTATCAGAGCCTGGTTTGTGGTAAGGAGCTCAAGAAAGCAAACCAAGTTCGCAGTGTCCTGGTAAGAGGACCAGTGTTGCTTTCCTTTTTCGAGTTTGGGAGCAAATCTCTGCAGGTAGCACAGCCGGAAGTGCAAGAGTGCACTGTCTCAGATTGAGACGCCCTTTGCGGTGTGGCGAGAGGGCAGTATATGCTACGGGATAGGGCAATGCCCTAAGTGACTTTATTTTTCTAATTCGAGGCCATTTCGGGTCCCATTTTGAAGGCGGAAGTTATTCACAGGCACTCAGAAAAAGGCCCTGTTTTTGCTATGCGACCATTGCTCTGCTGGTCGGTGAAAAGTTGCCGCAGAAATTGCATCGTATGCTTGTGCATAGAGATATTGGGAGTTGCAGAATCATCCTTGTTGCCTATTGATGCAAAATCGTCACTAGGAAGTGACTGTGTGGTCAAATACCACTTTCGTCAGTTTTGCAGATCTGCCCGTGTGAGGCAAAAGCTGTGTTTTTTGCAGTGAGAGAATATTTTGCAGTGTTTTGTAATGGCGCCTGATTATCTTCACAGATTGTCACTGAAAAGCTTGACAAGAACAACTTCCAGGCATGGAAGTTTAGAATGACGAATTTCCTTATGGGAAAAGGCTATTGGGAGTTCATTACAGGAAATGAAGAGGAACCAGTTCTTTCGAATGTTCCCAATCAACAGGAAATGCAAGCATTTAAAGGATGGCATGAGAGAGCCAGAAAAGTTATGTACTAGCTTTCTATCAGTATTTTGGATTCTATCATTGTGCATATTCAGGATGCAAGTATGCCAGAGGAGGCATGGGATACTTTGGCAAAAA
The DNA here is from genome assembly GCF_047967505.1 of Dipteris shenzhenensis. Classification (NCBI taxonomy): domain Eukaryota; kingdom Viridiplantae; phylum Streptophyta; class Polypodiopsida; order Gleicheniales; family Dipteridaceae; genus Dipteris; species Dipteris shenzhenensis. Next base: position 45,993,857 of record NC_141619.1, on the reverse strand, counting down.
TGTACAACACAAATACGCAAGCTAGGAAAATGCAGCTCAAGCAGGAGTTGCACAATGTGTAGAGAGAAAATATGAGCATCAATGACTACCACATGAAGGTGAAGAAAATTGCAGATGCACTTGCTTCCATTGGGTCGCCAGTGGAAGATGATGATCTAGTTTCTGTGACCTTGAATGGTCTAGGAAAGGGTTATGCACAGTTTTGGACATCCATTGCAGTCCGTGAAAAATTTCCTATTTTGACGAGTTGTTTGCTCTTCTAATTTAATAAGAGCAGAGAAATGGTGGTGCATCTTCTTCAGGAGGAACTTCAAAAGAAACTGTCTTCTACTCAAATTTTGAAAGAGGTAGAGGCAGAGGTAGAGGAGGCCGATCCGGAGGCCATGGTAGAAATCAAAATACGTAGCAAACTCAAGAAAACCAGTCCTATGGAGGAGGACGTGGTAACTCTAGAGGCAGGGGGAGCCAAAGAGGCCGTGGTGGATGGCAGAGAGGCCAAAATGCAAACAGCAATGTTGAATGCTACTACTGTGGTAAAATGGGTCATATCGCTAAAGACTGCTACAAAAAGCAGAATGACATTATGAATGGAAAATTGCAGCAAGGCAATTATGCATCTTCTAGTAGACAGGGTGATGACAGAAATGAGCATGGGTCCTACTTTTAGGGCCTGAATGCCTAAAATAGGCAGCGCGTTAATGCGTTGTCTATTTCATGCATTTAGGCAGTACAGCACATGACCAATTCTGTGACAAGTGCAGAAGAACGAAATGATGTGTGGTACGTTGACTCAGATGCGTCAAACCACATGACAGGTCATGCTGAATGGATGCAGGATGCAAGGAAAATGAAAAAACTAGGATTTGTGGAGACTGGTGATGATACTGCACATCCTATTGTGTAGATTGGTAAAATTCCTTTGTCTATGCAGGATGGGAAAAAGAAATATCTGTCTGATGTATTTCATGTCCCGAATATCACCAAGAACCTAGTTTCTGTTGGTCAGATGGTTAAGCAGGGCTTGCAGGTCAAATTTAATCCTCATGGATGCTTTGTTGAGGATATGAAAAATAACGGTTGCTTGATAGCAAAAGGAAAGAAGAAGGGCAGGATGTTTACGTTGGATGTGGACATGCCTGAATTGAGTGCAGCAATGTTTGCACATGGGACCGGTGTAGTTGTAGATATTGATATCTGGCATAAACGCATTGGTCATGTTAATGTACAGTGACTTAAATCAATGCAAGCCCAAAATATTGTTGTAGGATTGCCTAAATTCAAGGTTGCAGAAGTGCATAAGGTCTGTGAAGCCTATCAATTTGGAAAATAGGCAAGGAAACCATTTCCTAGGCATGTTCAAGAGAGTAAGAAGCCATTGGAATTAATCCACTCTAATGTGTGGACTACTAAAGCTGCATCTATTGGAGGCTGTCATTATTTTGTCACCTTTATTGATGACTACAGCAGAAAAGTTTGGGTGCATTTTATGAAAAAAAAAAGTGAAGTGTTTGGGCATTTCAAAGCTTTTAAAGCTATGGCTGAAAAAGAAACAGGCCTGCAAATAAAATGCCTAAGGTCAGATGGAGGGGGAGAGTACCTCTCAAATGAGTTTGCAAGGTTCCTGCAGGAGCATGGCATAAAGCAGCAATATTCATGCAGTCATACCCCACAGCAAAATGGACTTGCAGAAAGGAAAAACATGCATATTGGAGAGGTATCTCGGGCCATGCTAAATGAAAAAGATCTACCAGATTATTATTGGGCTGAAGCAGTTGCTACAGCAGCTTACATAATGAACAGGACTCCCACTACACCAATACATGGCATGATGCCAGAGGAGATGTATACTGGTAGGAAAGCAGAAATTTCTCATTTGAAAATTTTTGGTTGCATTACCTATGTTCATGTGCCAGATGAGTTGAGGTTCAAGTTGGATCGAAAAGCTAAGAAGTGCATCTTTATTGGTTATTCTCTGCAGTAGAAAGGGTATAGATGCTATAACCCTTCTACTCGTAAGTTTACAGTGAGCAGAGATGTGGTTTTTGATGAGATGATGATTGATGTAGATGCACAGAATTCGCAGCAGCAATCACAAAATATTAGTGGACTTGCAGTGTCCTCTAACAGTGGTTCACGTCCTTCGCCATGGACAGGCAGATTGAGATCAGGAGAATCTCCTCAAAGCAATGCAGATAGTGGTACGCAGGTATCACGAAAAGGAAAAGAGAAGGTAGATCAGCCCATGTTTGATGTGAATGCAGGTCACTCGTATGTGGATGGTGAATCCAGTGGCTCAGAACAGAGCATTGATGATGAGTTGGGTATTCCTTCTATTGTTACACATAGAGTAAGGAAGACCAGGGATGTTTTGAGAGCACCTGGAAGCGAGCCTGTTTTGCGTAGGTCTACTAGAGCTAGGTATCCTGTGGATAGGCTGAAATATGATGGATTTACAGCCATTCACTATGCCTATATGGTCAAAGTGATATAGGAACCAAAACCCACTTATTTTGAGCAAGCCATGGGAAATGAAAAATGGGAGAAAGCCATGGATGAAGAAAAGGATGCCTTGGAAGCAAATGCTACATGGGAATTGGTGCCTTTGCCTAAAGACAAGAATGTAATTGGTTGTAAGTGGGTTTATAAGATCAAGCACAATGCAGATGGTTCTGTGAACAGATACAAGGCAAGATTAGTTGTCAAGGGGTATGCACAGACATATGGCATTGATTATGAAGAAACATTCAGTCCGGTTGCAAGGATGGCAACTGTAAGAGCAGTCATTGCTATGGCTGCATCAAAGGGATGGTCTTTACATCAGATGGATGTAAAGAATGCCTTCTTGCATGGTGATTTGCAAGAAGAGCTCTTTATGGAGCAGCACCAGGTTTTGTTCATGCTATTCATCTGAGTTTGTTTGCAGGTTGAAGAAAGCCTTGTATGGCTTGAAGCAAACACCTAGAGCATGGTCTGACAAGATAGGACAGTATCTTGTCACTATTGGCTTTCAGATTTCCAAGGCAAATTTCTCACTCTATGTGAGAAAAACAGAGAAAGGTATTATGCTGCTTGTCATTTATGTTGATGATTTGATCATCACAGGTGATAGTGATGAAGATATCCTTCATGTGAAAATGCTATTGAAGCAAAAGTTTGAGATGAAGGATTTGGGAGAGCTGCGTTATTTCTTGGGCATTGGGGTGATTAGATCACCAAGTGGGATACAGCTCTTGCAGAGGCAGTATGGATTGGAGATGCTGTCCAAATATGGGATGACAGGCTGTAAGCCTATTTCAGTTCCTTTGGAGTAGAATGTGAAGCTGAGCACAGATGCAGGTGAGCTTCTGAAAGACCCTACTATGTACAGACGCATAGTAAAAAGTTTAATTTATATGACTATTACCAGGCCAAATTTAAGCTATGCTGTTGGATTGGTAAGTCAGTTTATGCAGGCTCCAAGGAAACCGCGTTTGGATGCGGCTAGATGCATACTCAGGTATGTGAAGTCCACATTGCAGTATGGACTATTTTATGAGGCTGGTGTTCAAATACAAATGCATGGATACACTGATGCTGATTGGGCTAGTAGTATTTCTGATAGACGATCTACCAGTGGATATGTGTTCTCTTTTGGGAGTGCTGCAGTCACCTGGAGCAGCAAGAAACAGCCTACAGTTGCCTTATCGAGCACAGAGGCTGAGTACAGGGGTGCAGCAATGGCTGCATGTGAGGTAGCTTGGTTGCATAAGCTACTCTATGATATGCATCAGTCTACAGATGGGCCAGTTGTCATTTATTGTGACAACATGAGCAGTATACACTTGGCAAATAACCCAGTTCATCATGCTAGAACAAAGCACATTGAGGTGCATTATCACTATGTGCGGGAGAAGGTTTTACTAGGTCTTATTGATCTAGTTTATGTCAGCACAGAGAATCAGGTAGCTGACATATTCATGAAGGCATTGGGCGCAGAGAAGCTGCACAAGTTCAGAGACCTGCTTGGTGTGCACGAATTGGGATTGAGCTCGAGGGGGAGTGTTGAGATATCGAGCGCCACTCATGATATGCCAGAGTGACCGTTGTGCATTTATGTCACCGACTTGTTAGCTGAAGATGCAGTTGGTACACCACCGACAAATAATAGTTGGATGATAGCTATCCTTATCTACTCTAGTTCGTGGCTCAGTTAGTATGCCACCTTAGTTAGTTGAGTTTGGTTTGAGACCCACATATAGGGTTCTTCTATTTCTTTATACTAGAGTTCTTTTGGCTTTCACAACTAAGAAGAGGAAAACAGTTTTCAGCCTCCACCTTTGTGTGTATTCCCCCATTGTGTATGTGAGAAAGCCACAATTGACACTCCTTTCCTCTCTCCCACTATCTTCACACCTTCTTGTAGCTCATGTGAAAGGAGGCACCACTATCCAACACCCATGAATCAGTGGTTGAAGCTTCTTGAACTGAGGAACACTCATCCTGAATGGCTAGAAAGAGATCCAACTCTGCTTTTGCTGTGTTAGCTATCTCTTTCCCCTTATCTATCTTCTTTAGGGTATCATTCTTTTCATCTACTTTCTTGACCCGGCAATCTGCAATCACATGGCCCTTCTTCTTGTAGTAGAAGCATTCTCCCTAAAACTTCTTCTTGCCACCCTTCTTCTTTTTGTCACCACTAGTAGAGGACTCACCTTTGGTGGAGGAACCACCTTTGCCTTTCGTAGTGGCAGAGAAAGCAACATTCCCATTGCTACCTCCATCTCGAGCTTTAAGCCTCAATTCCTCCTTCATAATAAGTAAAGCACAGAACTCCTCAAATGACAATGGTTGGGATCTCACCTGAGTGTTAAGCGCTGTTACCAGTCCATCAGACCTTGATGGACATATTCGGAGACACCTCCGAGCTAGCTCTTCGCTAATATTTTGTATCCCAACACCAGCCATCTGGTCACGTAGATTTTTGATTCGGGTTATGAATGCCTCCGATGTTTCTCCTTCATTAAACTTCTTAGCTGTGAGCTGATTCTCTAGGTTCTGGATCCTTGTCTGATTCCGTGTCTCATATTGACTCTTCAATATGTTCTAGGCCACAGTTTCCTTAGATGTATGCTAAATTTGTAAGAAAACAATACAACATCTATGCTCAACAGATAACAAGATCTCGTATGCAAGAGAGAAAAGCAAATAGTATGGAGAATCAAAAATTTGATTACTGTAAAACTGATAGAATAGATTGTGGTGCCTCCCAGCCATGCGCTCCTATGAGAGAAGCTTCGATGGTGTGCCAGAAATAGTAGAGGATGGAAGTTGGATGTTAAGGAATCAGGGTTACTGTAGCTAGTGATGAAATGGGCTTCACAGGATTGCTCTTATATAGCCACCAGTCGTAATCGGTTAGACCCAATTGGGTGACCGACCCAGTCCACCCAAAACAGCCGACTAGGGGTCGGTCTCGAAATAGGCCACCAACCACATGATAGAACCATGACGCAGAGCCATCCAGGGTCATTTGGAACTCAAACGGGCCCTGCAACCCGAAAGTGGGCTGCCTTGGGAAATGCTCCATCTACCCTTAGTGGGGTTAGTCATGGGATGCCTTCTCGCACTTGCATGTAGCCTAGTTGGCAGTGTGCCAACTCTATCTGAAGCCATCTAGCCATCAGGCCACACATGGCCCCCATCTGGTGTCCAAACTAGGACCTATCGGATAACTGAGCTACTCAAATTCCTTCTGCTCATATGGGGGCTTACAAGTAGAGTTAGTTGATTCCCACATAGTTACATGAGAGTGGAGCATTGATATCTAACACCCCCCCTCAATGTCCACCCGCAAGTGAACTTACTTTTTCGGCCCAATGCCAAGTCGATGAAGATGCCTCTCTAGCAAGTCTCTTCCAAGAGCATTCGTGAAGATGTCCGCAGCATTCTCTGTAGTCAGACAGTACATCAAGTCGACCTCTCCATCCATGATGAGCTCACGTACAAAGTGATATTGAATCTCAATGTGTTTTGTGCGAGCGTGGAACACAGGGTTCTTTGCAATCGCCATGCAACTCTGATTGTCACATGATAACTGCATAGGCTTGTTCTGCACTGCACCCATGTCCCCCAAAATCCTCCTCAACCACACTGCCTCACAAGAAGCAAAACATACTGACTTGTACTCGGCCTCGGTAGAAGAAAGAGCAACTATAGGTTGCTTCTTGCTGACCCATGACACAGCTCCAGATCTGAGTGAGAAACAGTAACCTGTCACTGACCTCTTGATGTCCACGTCTCCTAACCAATCTAAATCACAGAATCCGGTTAAGATGTTGCCCTTGGTATAGGTGATGCCATAATCAAGTGTGCCTTTGATGTATTTCAGCACCCGCATCCTTGCTCTCCAATGGTTCTCCCGAGGCTTATTGGAAAACTTGCTTAGTACACCAGCCGCAAAGCTTATGTCCGCCTGTGTGTTGCACAAGTAAATCAAACTACCCACAAGCCTTTTGTACTTCGCTTCGTCCACCAATGGTGATGAATCCTCATTTGAGAGCTTCACGTCAACCTCCATAAGGGTGCCAACTGTCTTGCACTCAGCCATGCCAAATGCCTTCAGTATCTCTCCAGCATACTTTAATTGTGAGACGAAGATCTATTTTGGCTCTTGCCAAACTTCAATCCCCAAATAGAAATGCATCAGTCCGAGGTCTCTGTCATTTCAAACTCTCTTCCTAGCAACTTCTTTGTATGAGAGATCTTCTCTTCATGCTTCCCTGTTATGACAAGATCATCCACATAAAGGACCACGATCATACACCTGCCTCCTTCTCTGAAGATATACAAATTTGCATTAGATGGGCTCCTCCTGAACCCATTTTGCAGAAAGTAGGCATCAATCCACTGGTACCATGCTTGTGGGGCCTGTTTCAGCCTGTAAAGTGCCTTCTTCAGTTTACAAACTTTACCTTCTAAACTAGGGATCAACTGGGGATCACAAAACGTGGTGGTTGTTCCACATATACCTTCTCCTTGAGATCTCCATTCAGAAAGGTAGATTTTACAGCCATCTGAAACACGGGCCAACTTCCCTGGGCTGCTAAAGCCAAAACACTACGAATTGTGGTTAGTCGAGCTGTGGGAGCAAAAGTATCCTGATAATCAAAACCATGTACCTATGTGAATCCTTTTGCCATGAGCCGAGCCTTGTACTTATCCAACATGCCATCGGACTTGTACTTGGTCTTGTACACCCACTTGGTGCTGATTACCTTGTGTTTTAGTGGTCGATCCACAAGGTCCCAAGTGTTGTTCTTCATTACGGAGCCATACTCCGACTGCATAGCCTCCATCCACCTATCATCACCCTGTGCCTCTTCAAGACACTTGGGTTCTTCAGCACGGATCACCTCTGTCATCAAGGCGTAGTTGTGACCAAGTGTTTCTATGCCCTTCTTTGCTCCTCTAATCTCTTGGACCGGCAGTGTCCGGATGGTTCCTCCTCAATGGCTAGAGGTTCTCTTCTATCCAAAAGCTACTTTACCCACCTCGAGAATGGCCGTTGCCATTGTGGTTCTATAGGCTCTTCTTCCTCTTCTTTAACTTGAATCCTCCCAAGCACCATTGGGGGAGTTCGGTCTGCTGTTGGTGGCTGTACTGGATGGATATCCTGGTCTTGGTTGTCTGGGAAGGAAGCATCCTCCTCCAATTGATGCGGCTATTCTGAGAAGACCACATCACGACTTACTATTACCTTCTTGGTAACAGGATTATAGAGATGGTAACCCTTCGCCTCTTCATTGTAGCCCAAGAAAATACATTTCCAGCACTTCGGTTCCCATTTGGTCCTGTTAGCATCAGGGACATGCACAAAATAGTCACATCCAAAAACTATGAAATGTGCAACTGAAGGTTTCTTACCAGAAAAGGCCTGCAATGGAGTCATCCCGTTCACAGGTTTCGTGTAGCTACGATTCAGAATGTAAACTGCCGTGTTACATGCTTCAGCCCAAAAAGACTTTGGCAAATCTTTCCCTTTCATCATACTCCTGCCCATTTTGAAGATGATGCGCATCTTGCGCTCTGCTACTCCATTTGCTGTGATGTATGTGGCGGGGGTTTCTGCCTTTTGATCCTGTGACTTTTGCAGTAACTTTCAAATTCACTTGATGTGAACTCTCCACCTCTGTCTGATCTCAACTTCTTCACCTTCCTCCCTGTTTCTTTCTTGACCATTACATGCCATTCTTTGAACTTACTAAAAGCCTCATCTTTAGTCTTCAAGAAGTATATCCATATCCTTCTATTGTAGTCATCGATTTTGCTTGGCATCACTGGGAAGAGGTAGGATACAATAAGGCATTTGCACCAATTATGAAAATTCAAAATGATTGGATACAAAGGTAGGTACTCGATACCATGATCCTCAGCAAACTCTAGGTCACTCCATGGCCAGAATGGTATGAGTGTGGATTGAAAGGTGGTGCATAACATCAAAAATATAAGTGGGGGGAATTCGTCGGTAAGTGAGGTTGAATTGGTATTCAATGGAAGCTACCATAAGAATGTTAGTGAAAGTGGAACGTGTCTTCCACTATGTGGGGCTTGAGGTCATGTGAGTGATGAGCTGAGCGGATGCATCTCTTTAGCGGTCTGCGTGGGAGTAGTTCCAGTTGATGGGTACAATTAGTTGTTCTTGTCGAGCTATTCTCAAAGAGATTTGTGCAAGGCCTCAATCTACTGGTGCATGGCCGCTTGGGTCCTTTCCACCTTGTACTACTTTAGCACTTGTTCTTCTTCAATAATCTGAAGGAAGAGAGTGTCGGCCCTAGCTATCTCCATCGATAGCTCCTTTTCTAGAGCTTTGTTTCTTTCCTGTAGCATGGATGCTTGTTCTCTTGCCTTCTTGGTGTCTCCTCTAGGACTTTTCCAATGTCTTGTAGGCTTAAGATGTGGCCCTTTGCCAATTGAATCTCTTCACTAAGCTGATGGATTTGTTGTTGAACTTGGGAGTTGATATTGCCTCTCCATGGATTTCTTGCCGGCCTCTTGAATATGTTGTGTGCCATATGTGTGCCATAAACGAGGAAGTCCATGAAGCGCTCCTCCATTAATATGGTGTGTGCTAGTTCCTACTCCCTTAGTTGTCTATATTCAGAAGACGAGCCATATGCAGGGTTTGCATAGTGGCCTAGCGCTTCTTGTGCATCAATCTAGTTGGTGGAGGAGGGTATTTTGGATTATGTCATAGAGGCCTTGACCTTAAACAGGAATTGTTCCTACATGTGACTTTGAGTGCCACATCACCATTTTCACCCTTTTTGCCCCTCCACGTTGATCAAGTGATATCTCTTGATCCAAGAAGAGTTTGAGGGTGCTCCAAAAAGGAAAAATGCTCAATTTTTTGTGCTCTACATGCTGTCACATCACATGCACACTTTGATGCAAGTATCACACACTTTTGAGCCTCAACGTCAAATCCACTTCTTGCATGCACATCAGACTCTACATCGATGCATCTAATTTAGCACTTAAAATGAACAAAGAAAAGGAGTTATTTGCTGCCTTTACATTGCTCGACGGTTGGTCTAAATCTAGTTTAGAGTAGATTAGATCATCCATAGGGGGAAGAACTCCAAAGCATCCAATTGAAGCCATGTCGATAAATTCCTAAATACAGTCCCTTCCCTCACATGCGGTTTCACATCATCACATTACCTGAAACTTGACATTCCACAATTCAGTGAGTATAGTTCACAATGTTCAAAGATATTGACCATTGTTCAGTGGGCAGATTGCACATGATTTGATTTCACACACACATGCCATCATTTTAACCTATTTGGCTATTTTTTGGCATTGTGCACATTATTTCAAGCCTTGTAAAGCCTCTTGGCTATTCTCGGCATCATTTTCCACAAGCCTTGTAGCATATTTGATTATATATTGGAGTTCTATCTTCACCAATAATTTAAATTTTAGTTGATACAGTCAATATTTTTTAGTTGATTCAGACAATGATTTCATAGACACTTTGAGTACATATCTTGTACCATGTCTACGACTAGCAACCTCAATTTGGAGGCATTTTGCTAAGCTAGACAACTCCAATTATGGCACATGGAAATAACGAATGGAGACCATTCATTAGGGAAAAACGGAGCTCATTTTGGGGCCCTATAAGAAATTCACTATTTTTTGATTTATTTCTCTCCTAAAAGACCTCAAAAATAGTAAAATACGGAAACGTGGCTCAGAACTGCCAGTAAGGACTACAGAACTGTCAGTTCAGAAAGGAATAAAATAATATTTTGTCTAACTAACACGATTTTGCATTAAATATCTCCTTAGTTTTTTTTTTGTTTCCCGAAGATTCCGCATCTCTTTTGTCGACGTGTGCAGGCCTCTCATAAAGAATCCATCACTGAACTTGGTGATTGCACCTTTTCAAAATATTTACATGGATACTGCCACACTTCCACAATTCATGTTACAAAATGACTATGAGATTGACAAGCAAACTTCACAACCTCAAAAGCACAAAAAATGGCCGATACTAGTGAGTCACTATCTCAGAAGAAGCGATTACACCATCTTCACATTGACTTAGAAGAACAATATGCTCCAGCACAAAAAAGACGAAAGGATACGATGCTAAATGCTCAACAGCGGGAAAATATGAGAAGAGAAGGGCTTCAACATATTGACTTATGGTGCGATGGAAGCATATACCCAAAATGTCAAGTAAAAAACTCTACACCTCCATTTGTCAATCCCACCACATTACTAAGGTTTGCCGGCGATGGACAAAATGGACTTCTGGGTTATATTTCAACGCGCCATTTTGCTGAGTTCCTTAGAGAGAGTTGCAGTCTGCATTTGCAGAAACGTATAAAATGATGTACCTATAAGAAAAGGGGGCCAGGATGTAGGAGATAGCCATTCGTGCAAAATTGGAGCAGCAATTGCAGAATGAAATTGAGGAGCATTCAAAGAGTAAAAAAGAGTTGACAAGAGCAAGAAAGAAGAGAACCGTGCTTGGAGACAGACTACGAAGCAAGAAGATTAAAAACATTGCAAATTTGAAGGCTGGGACTGGTGGATGCAAGCGAAGAATTCAGGAAGCAAGGTTATATTGAAATTTATCATTTTATATACTCAAAAAGGCTCTCAAATGACTATATCTATTTCGTCCATTACCACAAAACAAGAATGGAGGTGTTGAATGATATAGGCATATTGTGTTGTTACTATAGGAAATTATTGGAGCCTGCAAAAGAAAATATGGATCCGAACCTTCTTCCTGTTAAACAAATGAAAGGATTGCTTTCTTGTGGTGTAGCAAAAGGTTTGATTGAGGAAAACAAATACAAAACAGTCAAACGCAATGTTGTAGAGGACTTTGTATCCAATAATCAAGTTGATGGCACTACAATCCAAGAGGCTCTTGATGTTAGTGGAGTTAGCAGGAAGGGATATAGTTCGATTTTCCATGCGATATCCTCAACTTTGAAAGATCAAAGGATTAAACGAGTTTTACTGCCAAATCCAGCAACCATGTGGAGGATAAGAGGTCATTTGAATGAAAGTATAGATGAGTTTATTGGGCAATATATCCATATTGAAGAAATATTTCATGATGGTAAAGGAATCACTGTGTATGACCCTTGGAACAATATATTTGTAGATCTACAACAACTTCAAAGAAGAATGGTCGAGCTTTATGGAATAACATTTGAGGAGTGCAAAGGCATTTTGAAATTTGTTATCAAACTGGATGAGTGTGAGGTTGTAAAGGAAAAGAAAATGGAAAGGGTTACTATTACATTGATGAATGGAGCACTTGATACATCATTGACTGAAGCGAGTTCGAAGTATTTTAGTGTGCAGTTAGAGAAACACATATGGTGGTTAGGCTCGTTCCAGGTATGATCATTTTTTGTTTCGTACTTGATTTTGGTCATTGTTTTCAAATCTGTTATAGTAAGACTTTTGTTTTCTATAATCTGGCAGGTGAAGGCAGAAGACCATGAAACACTAGATTGGGTGTTTCACCACACAGAAATACCAAGAATAATCAAAAAACAAGTGCAAGGCGAGATGCATGTCAACCCACCACCACCATCGAGGAGGGAATATCAAAATTTCAGAATGATATCTTGAAGTGGTTGGTTTTCTCAAATATTACGATTGCCCTCGAACGTCAATAGTCCCAGGTGAGACCATTGTCTCTTCTATCTTCTTTAAGAATGATGAAGTTAGAGAGACAGATACTCTTGGTACATTTTATAGACATCAAAGAGGTTGAAAATCAACAAATAGGTATGTGATCTCGTTTTGGTTGCCACTGCAGAGGTGGGAAGACACACACAGGCGTATCAAAACTTTAATCTCCAGTAATGACTTTTGGTGGAACTCTGGCAAAAAAAATAATTTCATTTTGGCTATATTGCAAGAGGAGTGCAAAGACAGGATTGAAAGTCTATGCAAGGAAATTACAAAGATTCCGAAGCTGCCTCCCTCCTTCAAAATATCTATCCTAGGAGGGCTGAACTCCATTCGAGGACGACTAGATAGAAGATGAGGATACTATTGTGATAGAGAGGATTAGGGAGATCTCCTTTTGTTGCAGTTTTGTTCAGCCATGTTATTACAGGCTGTTAGGAAGGATGGGTGTAGATGAATCCTACCTCTCTTGAGGCTGTTGTAAATGTGAACAGATCAAATGTACTTGAGAATTTTGTGATGGGTTTTTCCCCGATGATATAATAAAATGCTTACCTTTATACGTATCAAAGAGCCATCGTTTCATAAGCAATGCCATCTTTATACTAAACGTAATACAATTTGTTCACAATTTCAATATATTATTTATTTAATATTTAATGACACCACTCTATCTATCCCAAGGACTTTGTACAAATCAGTTCATCTTCAACTTATTGTTCATTTATACAAGATCATACTAGACATCAAAGACTTTGTACAAATCAGTTCAACTTCAATATAATGTTTGTGCTATATTTGATGACTAAATCCTATTTCTCCCAGGGCCTGCCGATTGGAACTCTCTTTTTGATCTTGATTGGACTCTTTTTCTTCCTTATTGGCTTGATGTCAATTATCTGTTTATCAATGCTTGCCTCTGTTGCTTGTCTGGGAGGGGAGGCAGTCGATAGAGCGAGCGAGGAAAAGCGAGCGGGCCCAAAAAAGCGAGCGAGCTTTTCCACAATTTCCTTATCAAGGTACTCAACATAGCTTTGTGGAAACCACTATTTGGGAAGATTCTCAAAAATAAAACTTATGTTACTATGTGTAACTATACCAATATTGCAAATTATAGTCTACCTTAACTTCCAGTTGGAGCCATACTCACATTATGCAACAATAGTATGTGGGTTTGAAAGAAACCGAATTTCCACTCCAAAACGGATTCCATTACTGATACAACAATTCTTTTGCATTTGAAATGGGTCTTATTATCAAAGTCCTTCAATAATCAAAACAAATTCGTTGCTTGATATGTTGAACTTAGTAACGTAAACATCACTTCACCCATATGCAGGGAAAAAAACTGTCTGTAGACTTCATAGCATGGGATTGCATCAACACTTATGACATTCAAAATGGTTCTTCTTATTAAAAGTGTTATCAACCATGAAAGAAAATGTTTAAAAATAGTTCACCCATATGTTGAAAAACCCAAGTGTCATTTATGACATTCAAAATTGTTCTTGCAACCATCCTGTAGTTCCTAGAGATTTTGCCCATACTTTGAACCCCTTGCCTTCAACCACGAAGAGGTATCTAATAGTTTTATAGAACACTTGAGATATCATCACCTCCTAATACAAAACCATTATTACTATTTGTAGAACACTTGAGATATCATCACCTCTTAATACAAGACCATTCTTACTATTTGTAGAACACTTGAGATATCATCACTCCTTCCCTTCAGCCACTAAGAGGTACATTATACTTTTGTAGAACACTTGAACCATTCTCACTATTTGTAGAACACTTGAGATATCATCACCTTTTAATACAAAACCATTCTTACGATTTGTATAACACTTGAGATATCATCACCTCTTAATATAAGACCATTCTTAGTATTTGTAGATCACTTTAGATATCATCGCCTCTTAATACAAGACCATTCTTACTATTTGAGAGATTAATGGATTAAAGGTTTGAAGCTCATACGAGATGAAGGAAGAGAAAGTCAGTTTCAACATGAGGACAATAAAACTAATTGGAATATTTTGACTTATGTATTATACCTTTTTGAAGACTATGAATTTAAGTCAGTTTCAACATTAGGATGATAAAACTAATTAGAATATTTTGACTTATGTATTATATATTTTTGAAGACTATGAATTTTAATGAGGAGAGGCATGCACACTACTTAGTAAATACACTAGTACTACTACTAGCCTATGACTATTAAGCCTAGTAGCACTAGTGTGATTTTGAGCCTTGTATCAGCCTTTTGATAATTTTCTTTCATCGTTAGTGCAATAGAAATTATTCCTTCTATCAGAAGAATCTTGCCAAATTTATTCAAAGTGATGATTTTGTAGTCTACAGCCACTATCCTCTGACTCTCAAAAATATCTTAAATGTGAGCACCCATTTATCTTGTTTGATCAACCCTAGACTATGTTGCGATAGGACATTACTAGAACAAAAAAAATATGAATTGATATGGTGATGTTCGGTGTGAAATAACCAAATTAAGGATTTAATAAGAAAGAAAACAATCAGAATCAATAGGCTATTCAATGGCTCAAATCTGCACAAAAATTATAATGTGCCTCCCAACTCTTATGCATTCCAGCTCCTCATGTTTGACAAGAATGCAAACAATAATGAAATCACATTATCTTTAGTTTCAAAGTAAGCAAAGCACCAAAAATAAATGCAAATGTATTGGATGAGGAATAAATAGGTATAGATATAGATAGACCTATATATATGTATTCATAGATATAATGATGATTAAAGTTGGACGGTCGTAATAATATTATGTGTACTATCATTGGGATTAGGACTACTATTGGTAATATTGTATGTAGTAGTAGGAGAACTACCATTAAGGAACACTCAAATAAAATTACTAATGGTGGTGATAAAACTACCACTAGTAG